>NC_056737.1:63063804-63158804 GCF_019279795.1 Protopterus annectens
ATATATATATATATATATATATATGTAGATATATCTATATCTATTTGTATATATATATATATATATATATATATATATATATATATATATATATATATATATATACATATACATATATATATATATAGATCTACTTCAGTAGCTCGAACTTGTTCGAAGATGATATGGCCAAGACCATAACATCAAACATTTAAAAGTTCAAAAACTGAAGCAGAAACAAAAAAAAGAAAAAAAAAACAAAACTAAACCTGCGTAGCAGGGGGACAAGCCCCCCTACACCCTCCACACCGCCCGCTACTTAAATATACCAACTCCAAGATCGCACTACATTGCGGAAAAGGGAAATCTTCCCATTCCGCACTACATTGCAGAAAAGGGAAATCTTCCCATTCCACACTGTACACAGATCTCCATTCAGTCTGTTCAAACTTTAAAAAGTTTGATTATATGGTCTCGGCCATATGAGGTTCGAACTTTTAAAGGTTCGATCTACTAAAGAGGAACCATACACACACACACACACACACACACACACATATATATATATATATATATATATATATATATATATATATATATATATATTTATATATATATATATAGATACAGGAACACTTCACAATGCCGAAATCCTGAAAGATCGAATTTCATATGGCCGAGACCATATGACTGAACGTTTGGAATCCCAACATTGTGAATGGAGATCTGCATATAGTGCGGAATGGGACATTTCACTTTTCCTTTTTGTAGTGCGATGTTGGAGTCGGAATATTTAAGTAGCGGCGGTGTGGGGGTGCAGGTGGGAAAGCATTTACATAGTTGTTTTTTTTTTTTGTTTGGATTTGTTTCGGAATTTCGATATTCCCAAAAATTTGATCATATGGTCTCGGTCATATGAAATTCGATGTTTCGGAATTTTGAGATTCTGAAGTGAATCCATATTCACAAACACACACACACACACACACACACACACACACATATATATATATATATATATATATATATATATATATATATATATATGTATGTGTATAACTATATATATATATATATATATATATATATATATATATGTATGTATGTGTATAACTTTATATATATATATATATATATATATATATATATATATATATATATATATACGGGTCTACTACCAGAGATCGAAATTACACTATTTTGAAATCCAGTAGTAGATGCTCACTAACGCGAAAGTGCACTTCACCGAAAGTGCACTTTCGCGCACACCACTAGAATGAAGAGGCAATGTCCTGCACTGTGGTCCGGTAGTCATGGACCTTAGGGTTAGTGCTTGGGTTAAGAATAGTGGATAGCCCTACTAGCAATTCACTATCCTTAACCCAAGCCCGAACCCTAAGGTCCATGACTACCACATCATAGTGAAGGACATAGGTCCATGATTACTGCACCGTGGAGGACATACAATTTCCTCCACTGTGGTGCAGTAGTCATGGACCTTAGGGTTAGGGCTTGGGTTAAGGATAGTGGCTAGCCCTACTAGCTATCCACTATCCTAAACCCAAGCCCTAACCCTAATGTCTGTAACCATTCGCTCAAGTGGTGTTCGTGAAAGTGCACTTTTGGTGAAGTGCACTTTCGCATTAGTGACCATCTACTACTGGATTTTAAAATATTGTAATTTTGATCTCTGGTAGTAGACCCATATATATATAGTCATGTATGTGTGTGTATATATATATTTATATATATATATATATATATATATATATATATATATATATATATATATATATATACATATATATACACACTCATATATAGATTAGATATAGATATAGATATAGATATATATATATATATATATATATATATATATATATATATATATATATATATTATAGGTACATGTAAATTGGATTCCATTGCATAGTTCTTGAGTATAACTGGGTGGTGTTGGATTTTTTATATATATATTACAAAGTTTTAAACAAGCTAGTGCATCAAAAATTAAAATATAAAGTTAAAGCATAGAATAATTAAACTACTCCCCCCAGCCCATCTCAGCCTCAGAAATGAATCCACAAATGCTATTTAGTACTATAGTAATTTGTTAATATATCTGAAAATAAATTACTTTACTCATTGTGAAGAAAGCAGCCTATCAATTAATTCCAATGTGAGACGATTAATCTCCTTGCACTCATGCAAGAAGTTGTGCTATAAGTTTATTTTCAGGGAGATGTTGAAATAACTTTATAAAGACGACTCTGTGAATAATAATTGATATCTGCCTTAAAGAATTACTTAACCAGCATTTTCTATTTGAAACCATCAATATTTTATGACTGAGTAGTCCTGCTACACATTATAGGATGCAATCTCCCCCATCCTTTCCAACGCAAACAACTATAGATAGAATTTATTTAAATAAAGTCAGTTAAGTATGCTCTATAAAAATGTTAATTTAGACAGGCTGATGTCTCAGAAATTTAAGATGACTACTTCTAGCTCACCTTTTAAATATTCTATATCTATAGTCATAAATATGCACCCCCATTTAAAAACTCAGGAAGGTTAGTATGGGGAGGAAGTTCTAACAGGTGTTAAATATAGAAAGGTGTTTATTTGGCCCCTTTCTCAAACAGATTTGAGTTTCTTGTGGCTCATTAACAGATTTACTTGAAGTTAATTTATCTAGAAGATATTTGAGTTGATATTAATCTATACTGAATATAACTTCACAAAAATGTAGTTTGGTAATAGTAAGCACAGCTTAATGCTAGCAAATTAAACAACACTGGATCCTTTTATATTAAGTAACCATATTACATTTAATAGAATGCCATGAAAAAGCTGTTCAAGTCTTAATTGCCTCATTTGCTTATATAGTATATTTCTTGAAATAAAAAGTAAAATGTTTGCCCTATGTAGTTTTTTTCTTTCTGTTTGATTTCTGTAGAGCATAAAATAGACAAACAAGAGGAAAAATAATGGATAAATCAAATAAATAGCTGGATACTGCATCCGTGATCTCCTGTTTGTAATACCAAGTGCTGGGCTGCTGTGTAAAGGTCTGCATCATGAACATCTTAGATTAAGCCCAGGAACTTGAATATATCCTCGTTCATCAAAATTCCCACTAGATCATTCTTACTTTATAAATATCACCCGATGAAGGAGAAATATGTTCATTCATGCTAAAAAATAGTCACTTTGGTACAAAAAAATATAAGTTTATCAAACCTTATAAATGACAAGGGATACTTTTACCATCTCTGATCAAGTAAACTGAGTTGATCAGAAATCTTGAGGAAAATAGTTTAATACGATTTTATGAGTCTGTGTGATACTAATCACAGAATATTTAAGGACTTTATGAATGTTAACTTGGATTTATATATAATATAAATATAAGTTTGCAGTTAGTAAGATATATAAACTCAAATGTATTTAATCCTGTAGCCTACAGTATTCCATATCCTTGTTGTAAATTATAAAAGCTTTTGAACTTAAACTGTAGCACACTGGTCATCATCATCATCATCATCAAGCTTTTTGCATGGGATTGGGTGTGGCATCGACTGTCACCACCCCTCTCACTTCATTGACACTCTCCTGCCTTCTTCAACAGTCATGCCTGACCATTAAACTTTTTTTCCTCATGCAATCCATCTATCACTCAGCTGCATGTTCTCTTCTTGCCTTCTTCATTTTCCTCCCAAATCTGGTTTACCAAATTATCTTCTGCTTTCTCTGCTCACATGACCTAATGACTGCAATGTGTTCTTCATGAAAATCTCTGCAACTGAAACTACTTTGGCTTTTGTCTTCACTTCTTCATCTGCCCAGTGGTGTGCCTCCTACTACCTATGTCCAGCACTTCATCTCCATCACTTCAGGCTTCCTCAGCTGCTTTCCCTTTACTCTACACATCATGCATACACACTTATCACACCCATGTTTCATATACCCTACTTTTCAGTTTCTTTGACATTCGTCTGTCACATAGTACCCTGACAATTTGTGCAACTAGTCTTCAATACCTGTGATTCGGTCTTTAACCTCTTTATTCAGGCTTCCTTTGTCATCATTCACATCTCCAAGATAACTGAAGGTATTAACCTCTCCACTATTTTCCTGTTTATCTGTTTTCATCTTCTGATTTCCTCCTATTTGCTGTCATGACCACTATATTTTCTGTAATCAGTTTCACCTCATGTGACTTCAGCTTTGCATTCCAATCCCCTATATTTTCTTGGTCGACATTTGCTTACCTTGCCGCATCATGAGCATACAGTAGGTTTGTTAATCTGTCCTCTCTAACCTATCTGATGTAATCACCACTATGAACAGATGTTGGCTCTGAGCTCAGCCTTGATGCACATACACTGTCACTGGGTTCCCTTCTGCAAGTCTGAATGTTACTTATAGTTGCAGCATTGTCTCATTGTATGTAGCTTGCACTGATTGCTACCAGTGTTTCTGGGATCCTTGAACCATCATAAGACTGCCCAAATTAGCTTCCTTGGGTCTTTATCTGAACAATTGTTTTTCTGGCATCTTACTTTTTACTGCTCTGTGTCTTCATTTATCAATTACTCTTTTCAGCATTGTCATGCAATATGATAGCAGTTTAAAACTCTTTGTTGCCTGTGCTGTGAATATCCCTTTTATTCTTGTACAGTGGCACTAAAATGCATATTCTTTAGTAATCTTGGATAGACCTATGTTGCTGCACCCTGGTAGGTACCCTCAGGAACTATTTCTCCCTAATATACTCAACACCGTAATCATATCAGCTGTGTCTTCATCTGAGCTTGTTTTCCCTGACTTTATTTTCCTTAGTGCACATCATGATTTCTGGGGGGGGGTCTTCTTCCTCTTTCATCATAGGTTGTAGCATGACTAGTAGCAAACAATGAATCATAATCATGTGCATGAATGAAATATTAATCAGATGAGAATCCTGAATCAATGGGAGAATCTGCTTACCAGTTTTAGTAAAGATAATTTTTTCATGGCCAATATATATAAATATGAAGTCACAGGATAGATCTGCCATAACACATTTGATGCTAAAAAAATCAGATTAGCATTACCATTGACAAAGATGTAGGTCTTACTATTAAACTCCATCATTTTGATTCAATTTATCAGGCAAAAAGGATATTTGAAATGAAGCATGAAGAATTTTTTGTTGATATATCAAGTGCCTTCTCAGTATCCATGGCAAAAAAGGCCATTTTGAGTACTGTTAGATACTGTTACAGGTCAGCATCTGACAAGTGATTAAGAAGTGTTAAATATCTATAAAAAAGAAAACTACACTGCTGGTGTGAGATTATCTGTCTGTTGAGTATCTTTCAGAAGTTATTCATTTACTGCAATAGCCTTTACTTTGTAATTCACATTTAAAAGTGAAATTAGCCTATACTCTGACATGTGAAGATGCTTCAGAGTTGTTAGAAATCAAAATAACTGCAAAGGGCTAATGATGTTTAGTAGGGATCCACCACTGAATTTTGTGTGTTTGTAGTATTTTAAGAATGAATTAAAGATGAAAACTATTATTTATTAAATATTAAGTATGTCTGACTCAAGTGCCTTTGGGCTTTAGCTTAAATATGGTGTTATAAACCTGGTCCAGAGTACGTATACATTAAAGAGTTGCACCTAATTTAAATCTATACCACCAAAAATGCTGAACATTTTGGTCTGAAGTAGAAATCTGATTATAATGAGTAAGGTAATATCCTTAGAAAACTTTAGTAATTTTATCAGACTTAGTAATGTGCTGATTGTCAACCATGAGTCTGCTAATATGATTGACCTTTAGAGTCTTATATTTGCTTCATGAGCAATTCTCATAGATTCATAGATATTCCATGGTCATTAAGTCTTATAACCTTTCATGTCTTGCCAATGTCCTGTCATACTGCCCCTCTTATCACCACGATTGCCACACCAGTCATTTAGGTTATGTTTAATGGATGACAGTTAGAATGCTTAAAATGCAGAAGAAGTTTATTCTAGAGGCTTGGGAGATAATGGGTGGTAAACCTGTCTCTCCACAATGTTTTATTTATCTGTTAATAAATGTATAGGTATTTGGTTCTAATATTGGTGGAGATATTGGACTTGCAGAGGTATAGGCTGTACAGGACAACTGGGTTTCTAATAAAACAATAAATAAGATAGAGATGTCCTCTTAAAAGTCTGTAAGGAACTAAATGAAGGAATAGAATGTCTAGCCCATCTTGGTAGCTCAGGGACTTTAAACCCTTTTGGTTAGATACCTTTGGTGCCTTTCTAATTGTTTGATATATTTAGCGAGATATACCTTTGGCAAATGGCTCTGCTAAATGACATCTGCTATCATATGATGATGAAAAGAGAGGCAGTTACCAGTCAAAGTTCTTAAATCACTGACTATTTTTTCATTTTGTAGTGGTATGTTGTCTATACAATATGAGTGGAGGGATAGTCAAACAAAACTGATTATACATTTTTTAGTATTTACTTTGAGCCCATTTTAGTACACAAAGAGTTACTAAGGAATTTTCATACTGGAAGACTTGGTATCAGTTGGTGACTTATCAAAACCAAGTTTCCAGACATCTGCACACTTTGTTATCTTGAGATCTTGGATCTCTACTTGGAGATCTGAGAAGTAAATGACAAAAAAAGAAAGGTTCCAACACTAAGCCCTGAGGCATGCTGCTGGCCACTTTGATACTTTCTGATGAGGTACCTACAATTCACACTGTGATAGTTTGCTACCCACCTTATTACATGTGGGCCAATGTTTAAAGCATTTAGCTTCCCCTGATGTATCCACCTTGTAAAAAAAACAATATGGTTTGTTAGTCTGAACTTTATTCTTAAGGATATGGTAGAGAAAATTACTATATTTTTGCTTATCTTCAAGTATTTAGTGCAGTTTTTATGAAAATTAGCATACAATTGGGTATCACATAGTTCAAACTCTTCAATATACTTTCTCAATTTAAAGTCATTAAGAACACATGCGGGTCTCAGAGGCTATATAACCCTTAAAAACAGCCAGTAGAATTAGAAAATAAATAAGCTGTGTAATATTTTCATCCCAAAAAGGAGACTTTCTTTGAGCTATACTTTAAAAAGTATATCTTCTTCACTCCCTTACTTCAGTCATATTCTCTCCCCAATTTTTAAATATGCCAGAACCATGTTTTTTTCTCACTTCATATTGCTGTTCCTGTTGTTATTATAGTAACTTACCTTTAATTTCTCTATAAACTGTCTAAATGTCTGTCAATATTAAATAATTTTCATATAAGTTGTATCTATTCTTAACCAATGTCATCACACTGTGTCCAATTGGGTATAATTATTTAAACTGTAGATGATTTTGTATTATATTTGAAGATTATAAAACTATTGTTCTTAAAATGTTTTAGTAATACTTTGGAGCTTTTCTCCCCGGGCGTCTGCTGAAAATGGACTCCTACTTAATCTTGCTTTCCTCATAATCAAAAGTCAGTAATTAAATAAATAAATAAAATTATGACTTTGACAATAAGATTTTTAAATATGTTTTCTGAATAACTTGATATTTTTTACAATAGCCTTATTGATAAGTCATATTTCCATGATTAGACTACAACCTCTAACCTGTTTAACAATTTGTAGCTGAATCAGCATAGTATATTTTACAAAATAATAACAATTATAATAATAAGTCTTAGAAGTGGTTTTGTTCTTGAGATCACATTGAGTGCATTATTAACATGTGGAATATAAATTCTCATAGCAATCAGTGAGGAAAAAAAGTGTTTACAGTGGAAGGTGACTTTAGGGAAACAAGTTTATAATAGGACACTGAACACCTGTCAATGTTATCCTTTGAAATACCCATTGCAGTATTAAAATCCCCAGCATGTGTAAAACTATCTTTTAAACATGAGATAAGTCCCTTCCTGAGATATTCCAAAAACTATCAGAATGAACAATAAACTGCAGTCTGGTACCATGTACAAAATAATACCTTATTAAGGGACAAATGAATTCATGTTAAACGCAATGCTTTATCAAGTTTTACTCTGGACGGCGCGTGGCCAAGATGCCAGACTGCTAGCAGCACTGAACATTAGCTCTGCTTATAACATTTTTATTCTGACAGGAAATTTGATCTAGTTTTTTGGAATACTAATCCAAAAGTATACCAGAGGATCTGTGAATATAGGTCCTTAATTATTTTTCAAAAATTAGTACTAAAACATAAGCTTTTACTATTTTTTCCTGTGAAGAAGTTTTTCCTCAGGAAATCCAAGTATGAGTAACTCAAAGAACTCTCATCAGGACAGTGTGGTAAAGAAGGAGCTGCGAACATTAATAACTACTATTCAAGAACTGTCTATAAAAATGGACAAACTAGAGAATAAAATAGATACTATTAAACAAGACTGTAGTAAGCAGCTGGACATTCTTAGTGAAATGGCTAAAAAGCATTCTGATCAAATTGCTTCTATTGAGGAATCTGTAAGAGATATGGATGGCAGACTGATGGAATGTGAAAGTCAAAATGAGTTTCTTTTGAAACAGAATACAAAACTAATAAAACCGCTGGAAGACCTAGAAAGTAGGTCACAGAGAAGCAACATTAGAATCTATGGAGTACCAGAAAAGGAAGAGGGAACTGATATGATACACTTTCTTAATAACTGGCTTCCAACAGCACTAAATCTTCCTGAAGTCTTTTCCTTTGTTATAGAGAGGGCTCACTGGTCTCTAGAAAAACCTACTTCAAAAACAGTTTTCCTAACCCCAGATCCATCATTGTTAGATTTTCGTCCTCCGAAGATAAGGATTTGGTTCTGAAGTCCATGTGAAATAATTCTCCCAGCAAGATAAAAGACAAACTCATTCGTTTTGACAATGACTATACTTCTTCTGTCATATCTAAAAGGAAAAAAATGTGTTCCCTTGATAAAATATTTTAAAGAAGTTAACATCAAAGCACAGATTTTCTTTCCATCCAGGATAAAAATATTTTTACCAGAAGGTGAGACGATCTTTTGCTCTTTGTCAGAGGCTTTGGACTTTATTCACAAGAAAAAAATACTATCTGATATACAGGACATGGAATGGTCTATACAGAGTCTGAAAAGACATGCAACTAAGAACACATGGACTGTCAAAGAAAATGCAAATAAAAAATTAAAAGACAAATAGGATTGTTATCAAATAATACTAAATACTTTCTTGCATAACTCTTTACTTAATGTTTTATTGGAATATATACACAAAGCAAAGGCAAAGTGTCTTTATTTTACATACTATTTTATTGGAATACATATACAAAACAAAGGTCTTTATTTTTCATAGGCATATATCTATGCATGTATGCATGTATGTCTGTGTGTATGTATGTATGTGTATGTATGTATGTGTGTGTGTGTGTGTGTGTGTGTGTGTGTGTGTGTGTGTGTGTGTGTGTGTGTGTGTGTGTGTGTATGTGTGTGTGTGTGTGTGTGTGTATAGATATATATGTATATATAATATATGTGTGTGTGTGTGTGTGTGTGTGTGTGTGTGTGTGTGTGTATGTGTGTGTGTATATATATATATATATATATATATATATATATATATATATATGTATATGTGTGTGTGGGTTTGTATGTACTTGTGTGTGTGTGTGTGTGTGTGTGTGTGTGTGTGTGTGTGTGTATGTATATATATATATATATATATATATATATATATATATATATATGTATGTATGTGTGTATATATATATATATATATATATATATATATATATGTATAGATATATATATATAAACTTTTTTTTCTTTCTTTCATACCTTATGTTTACTATAACCAGGGCACAGTTAACTTCATTATATATTCATTTGGAATACAAAAGTCATGCTATCTTACTATTAATTCACTATTTCCAAAGTATCCATGTGTGTTAGTGGTGGGGTAATACGTTAGAGTTTACTGTTTAGTCTATTATGATTACACTGTATGGAATCCCCACAACAAAAGTGCCCTTAGGAAATGCTTTAGTTAAGATAGTTTTGTTTCTTCTTGACATTTTTGAAAGATGTTCATATCATGATTAATATATATGTCTTTACTTAAAATCTGCATTTCTTAGTGTAGTATATCAACATTAACGAAATGTTCTAATTTTTATTCTTAACCTAATTGAGTTTAAGAGATGTAAATTATTGATTTATAGGGAGAATCTTACTTTCTCAACATTTTTAGAAAGGGCTGTTCATGTTTTTTTTTTCACTGTGGAGGCTGCTTGTGCACTTTTTATGCTTCTTTAGAAAGCAGAAAACTTAGTTGTTTGAAATTCCCACCAAAATTGCCTTTTCTAAGTCTCTGTGACAGTTTCTTCACATGCATGTGCATCTACATGACACTAGCAGCAAGCTAGAGAAGCTGGAAGCAAGAATACAGTGAGCAATGACATCACACGACCTTTTAACTTATGCATGACTCAGAAACCAGGAAGTAAAGCTGAAAATGAAACTAGAAGAAAAAGTAATAGTTTTTTGGTTGTTTTTTCATCTTTTATACATCTAAAGGTATGGGATCACTTTAAATATGCATTTTTAAGAAGCTAGGACTTTAATGGAGTGATTGTTTTACTAGTCTATTGAGGAAAATTGTATTTTAATGATACTGTATGTCTGTTGCTTTGAAACACTGAAGCCTGACAGGATAACATTCTTTGCTTTGATAGCATGCCCTAAATGATAATATATTAATATCTGACTACTTAAACAACCGATTTCTTTAATATTGTGAATGCAAAGATATATATAGGATTGATTCTCCTTTTCCTTCTGTTGTTTTCATGCTTAAGCAACTTTAATCTATATTAGGTATTCTCATTGATGCAGGTTTAAAGCAATATAATCAGACTCATTTGCAATGATAGTTATGATCCTATGATTCAAATCTTTGTATGACCACATACACTGTAGGAATGGATTATTAAAATGTTCTAGGTCACTCTATTCTGTTCAGTTAGTATTAATAGACCAACATATGGTCCCCCCTTTTTGTTTTCTTCCTCCCTTTCTTCTTTCCATTCATGACTAGCAGTCTACTTGAACATATAAATATATATAAAGGGAAAGGGGGAAGGGGAAATAAGTAAACTGGTATAACTACTGTATTGCTATAGTTATAAACACAAGAGACTGTAATACAGGTATAAAATATATAGGTATTAAAAGCTTATGCCGATAAAGCAACTAGGTTAATTGGTGAAACTGACTCATTATTTTCCATTACTTAGTAGTGGTTTACACAATATTACATACAAATCCACTGTGATTGCCTGATGGACTTTTTATGTTCATATTTGTTTGAGTTACCTTAGAAATGCTTTACTGTTTGTATATACTACATTTAAAGCAGAAGCTATTTATGTATGTTTTTGGTGTAAGAGATTGTGTTAAAGGATGATTTAGTTAATTTATTAACAAAACCTGGAACTTTAGGTTCCAGGTATGTATGTTTTCTTAGTTATTGGTTTCAGAATTTGTTTCTAAAGATTTTTGACTCATCCATAATACATAACTTTATGAATTACCTCAAGTCATTATACTTGGAAGGTATTATTGATGCTCTAAATATAACTTTAACAAATTATATATAAATGCTTATCATTAAATATTAATGGCTTAAATAGCAATGTCAAAATAGCTGGTTTAATTAAATTCATTAAAATGCACAGAGTTCAGATAATCTTCTTGCAGGAAACCCACTTGCTGGAGAAGGATTTGCAAAAAATTATCATTTAATGGTTTTACAGTTCTCACAGATTCCTGCTTTAGAGCCAAAAGGAGAGGTACTCTTATACTATGAAATAATACTTATACACTACCTAAAATTTTAAACAGCTTTTCAGATAAAGATGGAATGTTAAGTTTAGTAGTGCTAGAAGTTAATAAGAAATGCTTCACACTGGTAAACTCATATTGGATTCCTGGTCTTGGAGCTAAATATGTGAAGAAATACTTGGATCTCATTACTTTACATGCAAAGGGAGAAATTATTCTGGTGGGAGATTTCAATTGCCTGTTATCAGATGAAGACACCTCTAAAAATAGTAAGGTTAAACTAATGACGCAAGCTAAAAAGGTAAACAGTTTTATAGCCTCAATGAATTTTAGAGACATATATAATTTTGCAAAAATTATCATTTAATGGTTTTACAGTTCTCACAGATTCCTGCTTTAGAGCCAAAAGGAGAGGTACTCTTATACTATGAAATAATACTTATACACTACCTAAAATTTTAAACACCTTTTCAGATAAAGATGGAATGTTAAGCTTAGTAGTGCTAGAAGTTAATAAGAAATGCTTCACACTGGTAAACTCATATTGGATTCCTGGTCTTGGAGCTAAATATGTGAAGAAATACTTGGATCTCATTACTTTACATGCAAAGGGAGAAATTATTCTGGTGGGAGATTTCAATTGCCTGTTGTCAGATGAAGACACCTCTAAAAATAGTAAGGTTAAACTAATGACGCAAGCTAAAAAGGTAAACAGTTTTATAGCCTCAATGAATTTTAGAGACATATATAATTTAAGAGTTCAAAATTCACTTCAGTACACTCACTATTCTTTCCAATTCGGCACACAAACTAATATTGATAAGATTTTTGTGTCAAACACTCTTTATTCTAAAATAAGTGATGTTGCAATACAGTCATGTCCACTCTCTGACCATAATGCCTTTTTGTTCAGCTTGACTGTGAAAAAAGATGATATGATCATTTTTCAAATAATCCCAGCCTATGTTACTAAGTTAAAAGGTTTTAAAGAGTGGTTATTAAAAGAAATAAATGCATTTATAGAAAACAAGAATAATGGTGAAGTAACATATATCATACTCTGGGATGCATTAAAAGTTCACATCTTTAGTGGAGTTAAAGCTTGGTCTTTTTAAAGGAGAAAGGAATGGGACAAAGAACTTTCTGATTTACAAGCCAAACTAGATAAGTTGAAACTAAATTTAAAATCAAATGATAAAGCAGTACTTCCTGAAATTTCTAAGCTAAACCACACATATTTAGAAATATTGAAGCATAAGGTTGCTATAAGCTTAGAAAAGATTAAACTACAGTCCTATTCAGTAAACCCCAGATGTTTACATAAATTAACTATCAGATCCGAACAATTAGTAAACAAAATCACATTAATGAAATTAAATGCAAGAATAATAGCACAGTAAAAAGAACAACTGATTTAGGAGGTATATTTGAAGCCTTTAGAAATCATTATTGGTCAGTCAATGACATGCAATCACCACTAGATTCAGATGATGTAATAGATAAATTTCTACAACAAAATATAAAGACTAAACTATCAAAACAACAAAATAGTACCCTAAATAAACAAATAACCTTAGCAGAAGTGAAAGAACAAGTTAAAAATCTGATGGATAATAAAGCCCCAAGGTTAGATGGGATTGGAAGCACTCAATAATTTCCCCCATTCTGAAACAAGGTAAGGACCCCCAACTATGTGCATCCTATAGACCCATATCATTGTTAAATATTGATTATAAAATTTTCATGTCTATCCTGGCCAAAAGACTAAAGAATATATTACCCAATCTAATATACTTTAATTAAACTGGCTTTATCTTATATAGAAAAGCACACAACAATATTATTAAGTTACTATCTCTAATAGACATTGCAAACAAAACCAAGAACCAATTAACTATTATTAGTCTGGATACTGATAAGGCGTTTGAGTCCCTTAGTTGGTCATGCTTACAAAAAAATCTTTAAAGAATTTAACTTTACTTCAGATTTCACTAAACTGATATTAAATATTTATAGTGATTCTAAAGCATTTGTTAAAATTGGCTCATGTCTATCATCCCCAGTAAAAATTCATAAGGGAACTAGACAAGGTTGCCCTCTATCTCCATTATTTTTCACTTTATCAGTGGAACCTTTTGCTTCATTTATTAGAAATAGCCCAAATATCAAAGGATTTCAAGTTAATGAGGGAAACTGCCCAAAAGTTCAGCTTTTTGCTGACAATATTATACTAACATCCAGTGACATAGAAGACTCTTTACAACATATCATGAATGCCATAACTCTATTTGGAAAAATCTTAGGGCTCAATTTTTATCAAAATAAAACCAAAACACTTTTAATCAATAAGAAAATAAATAGCAATTTGCAAAAATATAATAGATTCAACTGGGAAAATGATAAGATAGATTATATAGGAATAAGTATTAAGAATAAGTGGAATGAGACTATTAAATTTAACTTCACAAAACTGGTAGCTATAATCAGTGACTTGACTAAAAAGTGGAACAAAATGTTTTTCACCATGGAAGACAGACTTACATTAATAAAAATGATTATTTTGCCCAAGATTTTATTTTGCATACAATGATTGATTTTACGTCCTCCTAACAAATTCTTTAAATAAATAGATTCCCTATTACTAATTTTTCTGTGGTTCCCAAAGAAACCAAGAATAGCCTATAAATGGCATGTTAGAGCCTAGAACAGTAATGGGATTGGCTTTCCCAACATAGAATTATATTCCAAATCTGTTATTATTAACATAATACTACACTGGATTTCATCCATATACACCTCTAGCTGGAAACAACTACATAAAATAATATAACCTCCTCTGAGAACTCAGAAACCCAGTTTAAGGATACCTTTGGAATTAACATAATATTTTGGATACTCCATGAATATTGCTTATATAATAAGAATTTAGCCACTTCTCACATGGTATAAACCAAATATTAAATATAATCGACAACAATTATAGTTTAAAGAACACCTTTTTCATTACCTTTCCCATAGCTTATACATCAGATTGCCTAGATATCTTCAATATCAATAACATGCGGAATCTGAAAGAGAATAATCTAAAGTTTTGGCATCAGTTTATAGACAATAACCAATGAACTTTCTCTTAGCCAGATATAATGTCTGTCAAGATAATTGGCTCTGTATTCAATCTTTAAGGCAGTTTGTTGAAAATAAAGTGAGAGTGTCAATAAATCTGGAAACTGATATTATACCAAGATTGATCCAACTATTCATATGGTGTAGTTCGATGAACATTGAACATAAATTAAGCTTATCACCTGTATATAAAATCCTACGAGAAGACTTGATTACTTTTGACCAATTACTCCATAAAGATTAATGGTGAACCTTTATCTAACGATAATAAGAAACAGTTATTAAATTCAATAAAAAACACTTCATCATCTTTATATTGGAGACTATATACCTGGAGATTTATTCATAGAAGCTTTTACACTCCACACAAAATTGACCTTATAACCAAGAGTAATAAAAGCAAATGCTGGCGGTGTGGTGATATTCTTGAAGCCAACTGGGTTTATATATGTTTATCGAATGTAGAACTCTCACACAATAGTGGAGTGATTTTAGACATTTCACAAAAGCCCTGTTGTTTGATAACTGTCAAATTACTAGCTCTTTGATATTATACAATGTCCCTACCCCAAGTGTAATCCCTAGACATCAGTTACCTGTTCTTTGGTTAATTCTAGCTATTGCTCAAAAAATAATTACATTGAACTGGAAAAATAAGCAAGATATTATGTTTACTGAGTTTATTTCAATAGCAAAATCTGTATGTAAAAAAGAAATGCAAACTATTTATCAGAGATCATCAAATGTAACACACAAAAGACTAGCTTGCCAAAAATTGGAGAGATTGTTAGATGAATATTGACTACCTTTCTTGGATAAAACAAATTCTTATCATGGATGTTTGTATATAGTGTAAATAGTTATTATGTTTTATATTGTTTATTTTTAATACTTTATGTCCATGTTTATTAACAAAATTTAATAAAAATGTTTTTGGAAAAAAGTTTTACTCTGTTACTCATGTATATTAAAATGGCTAAGCTTCTTCTTACTCAAATTTGGCTTAAGGCTATAACTATCATTTAAGCCACAACCTATAGTCATATTCAGTCTAGTAATCCATTTGTATTAATTTGTTTAATTTAGGAAGGGGGACTACCAAGTGAAGAAGTCTACAGATGAACTTCTGCCTAACCTGGAAAAGTGGTGGGGGCAACCACCAGACACACTTATAAGAGTATATGGATGAGCACAGATCAAGAAATAGTGTTAAAGGACCCTAAATGTAAAAATGTTTGGCTAATGATATATACAGAAGAAGAAGAAGACTAACCTACACCATTTAAGGATATATGTCAGAGTATGTCTATGTTAGATGAGCCCACAAGTGCAGAGCCAGCAGAAGTAAGGAGGCTGTATAAGATTCTACTGTAAGTGGTATACATTGCAAAGTAAGGAATAATATAGCATCATTAGGCTCACATCACTGTTCACTTACCAGTTTTATGCTGATTGTAAGTATTTAGCATTTTATTAAAAGGCATTGTAACTACCTCTGTATATATAAACAAGCTGTATTGCAGCTGCAGGCAGGGTTACAGTATGACACTAGCTACCTTAAAATACCTTGTTGAAATGGAAATGGCAGGCAAACTGTATCATGTAGCCCTTATCCAAGTTTAGTAAAATGTGTCTCAGGATCTAGTGAAGTAGAAGTACATGCTAAAAAACACAGTCTTTCGCATTAGTGAAATGCTTCCTTGGGTTATATAAAACTTCTTTGTGGCCCTTCCCATGGTTCATAAGCAGATGTATTGCTTATCTTGCACTGTTTGCTTTATCTTGAGTTTGAATTTTCTTGCTTGAGCTTTGTTTATTCCATTTTCCTAACCAAAAGCTATCATGTGTCTGCAGAGTGAAGACAGGTCTTTTGGAGCTGTGGCTTGAGTGAATCTGTTATGCTGCCTATTTGGATGTAGTACATGTGTATCTAATCAGTGAAGAATCCCACAGAATGATTTGGCACAGATGTAGCTCATTCAAATGGAATGACATGCAATGAGCCATGGTGAGAGGGACTACAATAAGGGGATAGTTTACAGTCTAGAAGTTGGATGGCAATGGTTACAGACCTTCAAATCTTCTCTGGGAATGGGTGGAGATACCTTTGAGAAAATGGTGTACAGAGTTGTGCACAATTCCAAAAGTCCAACTTAACCTAAGTATGAAATCACAAGGACAAGGGTGTAGTCAGCAAATTCTGTTTTGTATTCATAAATGCTTTTTACTGCCCATAGACCCACCTGACATCTGAAAAAAAAGGGATACATTTTTCAAAATATTGTCCACCCAGCAGTTAATATACGTGCATATTATTTTCAGCAGTTCCCTATAAAACTAATAAAGCTATTGTTTTTAGATTTGCAATTCTTTCTGTAAGGAAGCCATATACCTGTTGGTAGAGGCATTACTTTTGACAGATGTTATCATAATTTAGCCTGAGAAAAGCTACAATGTCTGAGTGATGCAAAGAAAAAATGTACTCGTATATGCCTGGCTACATCCTTCCACCAGAAGGCCAGTATGTTAAGTAATAATTTGTATAACAAAATGCACAAACAAAGCAAACCAGAAGGGCTCAGTGTGGCAAAACAATCTATTCACCTAACTCTACAGGGTTAAAGGCTTGCGTAACAGATTTTGCTAGGAAATTAAACCTTCAGTAGTGTGTATGAATAATTGTAATTTCAACATTGAAACTCAAGAAGACAATTATTCATACATACCTTGAGAAGTATGATCTTCTTGTATAATGCACTACAACTGGCCTTGTTGTACTGTTTCTGGTTTTTAACCTTTCAATTTACCTTTTTACTTATTTCTTTCCATTTGTTTCTGAACCCATTGTGGCTTGCTAACAAAATAGAAAGGTGACCTTTTTTGACTAACTTACAGGGAGTTAACACTGTAGCTGGTTCTTAGGTTAGGCAGTTTTATACTTTCATTTACTTTCTGTATATTTGACATATTTATTTGTAAGTGCTTTTGTTTTCACCCTGTGCAGTAATACAGCTTATGCTTCAAATGTTGATAAGCTGCTTTACCCTTCACCAAAACAATATGAAAAAGGAGCAATGATACTAGGAAAGCAGCTCGAAAGCCTGTAAGATGGCTGCTTTTCTAACACTCTTCATGCATTGTACCAGTCTTATAATTACAACACCTTTTAAGAAACCCTTTTCAAGCATTATGTCAGGCTTATCAATATAGTTAGAGTGATTACCAGTGAAAGTTTAGAGCAAGTACAGACATTAACCCATTTGTCATTCATTCATTCATTCCTTTGCTTTCTGATACCTATTTTACCATGCTCAGGGTCATAAGGGCACAAGATCCTTTCCCACCACTCAGTGAGTGTAAGTCCGAAAACTAGTCCTCAATGAGATGATAGTCCATTGCAAGATGCATAGTATACTCATTTATACATTTTGAGTAATTTGGAGGATAACAGATAACCTAAAAAACATTTTCGGGACATAGGAAAATGGCAACACTCAGATCTGCTTTGAGTTACAGCACAATGGCATTAAATATACAGACCCAACTGATATTGCCAACATCCTGGCAGATAGGTTCAGTGCTAACTTTACCCCCCTCTTACCCCCTAAAGAGCCCATCTCTATACTGGAAGAATGCAAAGTTCCTGTAATTACAGCTGCACAGGTAAAAAACACACTCTCCAAAGCCAAGAACACAGCATCCATGGGACCAGACAACATCCCAGGCTGCGTTCTACACGAACTACAGAACGAACTGGTACCCCACCTAAGTACCATGTTCAATCATTGCCTCACCTCAGGCTTTGTGCCTGCTGAATGGCGCACAGCAACAGTTATCCCACTCCACAAGGGAGGAGCCACCACGGACCCCGGGAACTACGGCCCCATTAGCCTGATGATCCTGGTCTGCAAGGCCATGGAACATATCATCATGGAACTTATAAACAAAGACATTGGTAATCTCTAAACTCTGGACCCCATCCAGTTCGGGTTTGTAAAAGGCAGATCATGTCTCCTAAACCTGATAGACTTCTTTGAAGCAGTCACCAAAGCTGTAGACAAGGGTAAGGTGGCTCACGCAGCCTATCTAGATCTTGCCAAGGCTTTCAACACCATCCCCCACTCTGGAATTATAGATAACTCACTAAACTAGGTATAAATCCCTATGTCACAAGATGGGTTGCCAACTGGCTCACTGACAGAACCCACACTGTGAAAGTAGCAGACTCCAAATCCAACTTCAGACCAGTGACAAGTGGAGTACCACAGGGTTCAGTCCTGGGTCCTCTCCTGTTTGGTATCTACTTCTCTGAAGTACAGACTAACACAGAAAGTCTTTGGCTAATGAAGTTTGCAGATGACTGCAAACTAGGAGCCATAATCGAAACTCCTAACGATGTGGACATCCTACAAAAGGGCCTCACTGAGACAGATTCCTGGTGTCAAAGCCATGGCCTCAAGCTAAATACCAAAAAGTGCATTGTCATCCCATTTGGTAAAAACTCTGTACCCATGAACTACAACATAGGCGGTAGTATACTTAACACCGAAAGTGTGATAAGAGACCTTGGGACACAGGTGGACAGTAGTCTCTCCTTTGATAATCACATCGCCACAGTAGTCAGGAAATCCTTCTAAGTGGCACACCTCATCACAAAAGGTTTCTCGTCCAGAAAAAAAGAGGTCATTGTTCCCCTCTGCTCACCACTCATTAGACCCATTATAGAGTACAACACAACTTTTGGTATGTACCTCACAAGACATCTACAACAACTGGAAAGGCCACAGAAGTACCTCACAAAGAGGATTACTGGCCTCAAACGGATGCCCTACGCAGACCATCTCAAAATACCCCAGCTTTTCTCTGTCGCATATCACCTACTCAGAGGTGATCTCTGCCTAACATACAAAGCTATGGCAAACCCAGAGCTGTTGGACATGCTCCACTTAAAGAAATCCCAATCCCTCTGAGCTATATGCTCTAGGGACCTAAACCTTGTCACCACAATAAACAGAACATGCCGGAGGGATAGATTCCTGTCCCAGAGACTTCCCATACTCTGGAATAAACTACCTATCTATATCAAACAAAGCTCCTCATTAGCACTCTTCAAGAAAAATCTTGATGATTGGATGGGAAATAGGAAATTTACCCCGGGGATCACTTCTGTGGCTCTGCTCGACAGTGGCACAGGAAAATAATTTTCTTGGGTGGCAAAAGCCAGGGTACCTTTTTGGCTGGACTTGTATAGGCCCCAGGGCCGATGGCCTAGTACCTACCTATGAACCTATGAACCTATGATAGTCCATTGCAAGATGCATAGTATACTCATTTATACATTTTGAGTAATTTGTTGGATAACAGATAACCTAAAAAACATTTTCGGTACATAGGAAAAAACAATGCAGACACTGAAAAAGCACTTAAATAAATGAAACACTTTCACACTTTCAGATCCCTGTCACATTGCCCCTTAATTTATTATAACTTTGTTGCTGGTTCATCTTAGCTTGAAAATAGACACCTCAAAATGTTGACATTTTTGTAGTGACCTTCACAGAAATCTCCTCAAAAATATCTGATTTCTTTGCATCACACATACTATAAACAGGAAAACACTTCTAATATGCAGAGATAAACCGAAATCAAAACTTTTTAATGGTTATGCAAGGCAATTTTCATTATATGCCTCTGTGAAGTCAAAATAACATACTGTTGTTCTGAAAAGGATCATTTTTTGTTGCTGACTCAGTCTTTAGAATCACTAAGCAGTAGTTCATATTAAGGGATCACCACAGGGATAAACATGCTGTTCTCAAGTCTCAAAATATCGTACTTGCAGACCTAGAGAAATAATAAGGAATGTTTATTTTATATGTGCCGACAGTGTTATTAATGACTGAATTCACCTTAAGTGGTATCCAACATTAGTTATGCTGTTAATTCTGAATTACTATAAAACAGAAATCACAGCCCAACTTCCCACACTCAGCTTGACAATGCACTGTGAACATACCTCTCAACCTCTTAGAGCAAGAAATCTAGACAAATCCATAAATAAAAGTGGGGCAAAGACCTGAAAATAGGAAAACAAATTAAATATTGTTCTTAAAAACTTAAAAAGTTGGTAGAATAAAAGGTTTTGCATTAACATGAATTTTCTGAAGGGTATGAGGTCTGAAACTCAAATGTCTGTAATTATTTTCTAACTTCAGTCTTAAATGATTTGTCAGTAATTTGCCAGAAAACTGCAATTTTATGAAAAACGGACCAAAAATATGGGGCAGAAATCTGGACATTCTGTGAAAATCTGTACAGTTGAGAGGTATGATGTGAAATCAGCTGTAGGTAAGTGCCAGCATCCCAGCAATGTGACACCAGAGGTAGTGTGCAACATGATTCCTCAGATACTTTGAAAAGAATGTAATTCATGCCTTCAGTAGTGATATTGTATTTGTCAAGGATGTGCTGCTGCATGAAACAACACAAATCAAGAGAATGGAAAAAGCTAACATTCTCTCTCCATTTGTCTCTGGTTAGAGTTCACCTTGAGATTAGGATCAGAAGAGAATAACCTCTGTCATGGGCCGAGAAAACAAAAGTCACATTCTTGTCCTCACAAATGTAGTTGTATACTGGCTACTTGAGAGTATCCTGTTTACTCAGGAAGCTTTACTTTTGATATGAACTTTGTTATGATTCTACTATCTGAAGAATGTAGTGATAGAAACCATTGATAACAAACTGAGGTGAAGGTCAGCTAATGGAAATAGTCGTGTCCCCTACCTAAAGGAGTGTAGGTTGGCAGCCATGGTAACTGCTCAAATGTAGTATTCTGAGGCTGACACATACCTTTCTAAGCTTTTTACAATACATTTATTGGTGTGTTAAGGTCTCACTGGTACTCCTCATTAATAATTTTACAGGGTATCCTTACCTCACACTTTCTTCAGTGCCTCCTTATGGCCATTTGCTCATGAAATAGCTACAGGTCACACTAAATGTGACTTAATTAAACATTATTATGTACAATATATCAGCCCAAAGTTCACTGCTATTTCTTCTTATGTTCTCTACTTACTCTTAGGTTAGTACTAAGCTAACTGCCCTTGCGAGCCATTTTAAGCTTAGCCAATTATCTCTTGTGAGACTCAAACCCTGCACCTTTTGTTTGTAAGGCAAGCACCTTAACCATTAGGCCACCTTCCCAACCTTACTTGAAGCCTATGTTTTATTTTTGTTTGTATGTCTGCTTTAGGATTTTGTGTTAAGTAAAATAAAAATATGTTGATCTGGTGCTGATGCTTATTTGTTTATATTTTCACTTGCCCCTGTAATACTCAGGGAAACAACTTTTCAGTGTTAGTGCTTTACCATTTGTCTTGGTGTTTTTATATTAATAAAGATAACAGACTCTCCAAAATTTTCTGTGTACTCATGTATGATGAGTGTGTGTGTGTGTGTGTGTGTGTGTGTGTGTGTGTGTGTGTGTGTGTGTGTGTGTGTGTGTGTGTGTGTGTGTATTTGTGTGGGTGAGGGGTTGCTGCCATACCCTCCTCAAGACTAAGCAAAGGATGTAATATGGGTGGGGACACTAGCCTCTAGGGGCACTTCTTAAATATTACTCTAAGTCACTTAAAAAGTTAGTAGAACAACAGGTTTTGCATCATAAAGGATTTTCTAAACAATAAGAAGCATGAAAGTCTACTGTCTGGTATTATTAACTGGCTGTAACTGTCTATGATTTAAGAGGGACAAGGCAAATGTAACAGGCAAAATCCAGGATATTCTGTAAAATGAAGGGCTGTTGAGAGGTATTGGGATGTTTCGGCATGTGTTTCTGAATGTGTGCTTGTATGTGGGAGAGTGAATGGAGGGTGCCTGTGGCAAACAGGGATATTATTTTCCCAAGGGTGCCAGAACCAGAGACCGAGGGGGAGGGAGAACCCCCCACACACTTTTACAGCTAATTGGCCATGAAACTTCAACAATTAAAAAAACTCCAAACTTCACGATGGAATCTTCTTCCATGCGTGTGTTGCATGCCAATGCGGAAGTCCACTCCACATGAATTTAAAGTAGCATTCGACTCGCACACGAAAGTTAAATTAACATTCCATGAATGTGTTTACTGATTTTGCAGCCAGAGAGTTATGCTGTCCCCCAAGAGTCAGAGTCATGCTTTGCTTCCAGGTAAGGAAAGTTTTCAAACCCATTAGTTGTTACCTTGTTCGCTGGGGGAGGAGATGTGTGCGTGTGTGTGTGTGTGTGTGTGTGTGTGTGTGTGTGTGTGTGTGTGTGTGTGTGTGTGTGTGTGTGTGTGTGTGTGTGTGTGTGTGTGTGTGTTTTGTTAGAGCTGTCTGTAAAAGCTGTATGCAAGGAAATCCCTGGTAGCTTTACATCCATGAGTTTTAAATGTTGTCACTTGCTGTGAGGGAAAGGTTTGCTTTTTATTTGTTGTATTTTGTATTACTTTATTGCCTTTTTCTATCTTGAATACTGTGATTTGTTTTCTTTACCTTCTGTTTTACTTGTATTCTGCTTTTAACTGCATATTAAAATGTGAAAAGAGACCACATCTCTGTCTCTTGTGAGTCAGGAAGAATTTTTTTCCCTACCATCCTATCCGGCTACTGTTGTGTTCTTAAACACTACTGTCTTTTTAGTTGTCTGCCCCTTATGTTAATTTGACCATATATCTCATTTCCTCTCTACTTTTACTGACTTGTGTGAGTAAGCGCAAAATTATCATTTTGTGAAATCACTCCTCTTCAACTATTTAAATTTATTGGCCATCATACTGTATTCCATAGTACCACAATACAAAAGTGACCACCCCTTTCAATCTATCTTGCTGTTTTAAAAATAGTGACTATCCACTAATTTAACTTTTTAAATAGGTAAAACTTAAGTTACCTACTTTCACATCTAACTCCTCTAGTGCACACTGCAGTGTTTAGGATAAAACATTTTTTCATCTTACCTTTAAGCATCCATGTGACTAGCACTTGCTCTAAAACCTGCTGGAAAGCACTAGGAATCCTTAAACTGATACAAGCACTAAACTCTCCTTGTTAATAAGGAGAAATTAATTGTAGGCACTAAACAGCCTATAATTGCAAAGTACGTTGCTAAGGTATGGGAAAACAGCTCTTGTACTTTACAAAAAAAAGCACCAAACCAGGCATGTCCAAGGGTCAGCTTCCGGTGATTTCTTCTGTCCACCTGGTGTATCTGGGCAAACTGGGGCAATGCAGCAATTGCCTCATGTACACAGACAACCCTCTCCTCCTACCACCCAACAGTACAAACTGCGAGAGATGCACTTACATAGCCAAAGTGGAAGCAAAGCTCTCTCCAACCAAGATTGTGCTAGACAGTCAAGAGGAGAAGGTTAACAACTGCACTATACCTCAAGCAACACATAGCCCTTCTAAACCCACACCACCAACACCCTTACATAGCAACACTAAACCCTCATATGTGGAGAACCTTAGTAAAGTGTCCAAGCAACAAGGACCCTCAAAGCTGAAACGCAAACAAACACAAATCACATCCTAAGTGTCACATAGCTCACAACACCAGTGTGTCACCCAACAACAGCCCCTAAGGCAAGACAACATATCCAACACTTTAGTCATAGGTGACTCTATAGTTAGGCACTCTGATGTCCCATTCACCAGACTGAACAAGGAGAAAATTACAGTCAGCTGCTTGTTGGGTTCCAGGATCTGCCACATAATGCATGCACTTAAGTCACTCCTCAACAAGTACAAATATGACTCTGTCATTGTCCATGTTGGAGTGAATGGCTTGAGAAGTACCTCCATGGACTACATAAAAAGAGACATGGAAGAGCTCACGGATCATGTGGCCTAGGCAGGTATGACCCTAGCCCTGAGAAGCATCCTGCCTTTGCCCAGAATAATACCACAGTATAAGGACAAAATGACTGACTTCAACAATTGGCTAATCTTCTGGTGTCATTCAAAGGGGATCCAGTTTTTGTCTGCCTTGGACGACATGATCGACAGACCATGATGCCTTGCCAGAGATGGTCTGCACCTGCCCCCCCTGGGATTCAGGTTACTGGCTAAGGCTCTTACCACCCCTATAGTGCCTTTTTTAGGCAAAGTTCAAAGGGCAAAACCACCGCCATAACAGGTACAAGCATGCAAAATCTAAAGGTAATGCTACTCAGTGCTAGAAGTCTAAATCTCAAAATGCACTCTCGAGGCACTCCTAAAAATGGAGAACATCAATATCTGTGCAGTAACTGAGACCTGGTTCAAGGCTCCAGAGAGCACCCCTGCAATACCAGCCTACAACTCTTACCACACTTTTCAGCCACCAAACCAGAACCGAAACACTAAAGGTGGAGGAGTGTCCATATTCACCAAGGATATTCACACCACCAGGCTAGTTGCCCAACACAATGCATCTGAAATTCTCCAGGTGCAACTAACACTAGGTAAGACTGCAATCCAAATTGTAGCTTGCTACAGATCTTCCACCATGCCCCAAGATTCTCACTACACCTTTCTAAACATACTGGAAAATATTAAGATACAACCAAACACCCTAATACTGGATGATTTCAACTACCCTGCCATTAACTGGGAAAACTACTTCTGTACAAACACCTTTGCCCAACGGTTCTTGGAATTCATAAATTCCAATGCTCTGGATTAACTAATCCATAGTCCCACCAGGGGCTCCAATATACTAGACCTGGTCATTACCAACATGGTAAATCGATGCTACACACCTATGGTCACTCCCTTGTTGGTCAGGTCTGACCATAAGCTAATCACCCTTGACATCCACATCCTTCCTCCACCCCCCAGTAGGGAAACCTCCGTAAAAAAACTTCTCCAAAGCCAACTTCGTGCTACTCAAGTCAGAAGTGTCAAACTTCATGACACCCATACAGACGGGAACTGAAAGTTTGACTGCTGAATCTTACACTAAGACACTGTACAAGCACATCCACTCGTGCATGAATCGTGCCATCCCAAATAGAACCAAGATGCTCTCCTCCAAAAAAAGGAAGCCAATTTGGTGGTCCTCTGCCATAAATAAATTTACAACAAAAGGAAGAAACTGTTGCAGAAAAGAGGAAAATCCCAGGATGCAAAAAACTCCCTTACCAGCCTCAGTAAAAAGCTGAGATCCCTCATAAATTCCTCCAAAGCTAGTTACAAAAATAAAATTGCCAAAGATTCCAAAGACAACCACAAGGCATTCTATAGCTATGTCAAGAATCTAAATGGCAATGCTCAGATCTGCTCTGAGCTAAAACAGAATGGCATTAAATATACTGATCCAAGGATATTGCCAATATCCTGGCAGATCAATTCAGTGCCAATTTCCCCCTACTCTCACCCCCTAAAGGGCCCATCTCAATACCAAAAGATTGCCAAATTCCGGTAATAATGGCCACACAGATAAAAACTGCACTCTCCAAAGCTAAGAATGCAGCATCCATGGGACCAGATGACATCCCGGGCTGTGTACTACATGAACTACAAAATGAACTGGCACCTCACCTAAGTGTCATGTTTAATCATAGCCTCACCTCAGGCTTCATGCCCACTGAGTGGTGCACAGCTACAGTTATCCCACTCCAGAAGGGGGGATTCACCTTGGATATTGGGAACTACCACCCCATCAGTCTGATGGGCCTGATCTGCAAGGCCACGGAACGTATTATCATGGAACTTATAAACAAAGACATTGGCAACCTTCAAACACTGGACCCCTCCCAGTTTGGGATTGTGAAGGGCCGATCTTGTCTCCTGAACTTGATTGACTTCTTCATGTCAGTCTCCAGAGCTGTGGATGAGGGTAAGGCAGTCCACATAGCCTATCTGGACCTTGCCAAGGCCTTTAACACCATCCCCCACTCTGGAATCATAGATAAACTTACTAAGCTGGCGTTAATCTCTAAGTCACTTGATGGGCTGCCAACTGGCTTACTGGCAGAACCCACACTGTAAAAGTAGCCGATGCCAAATCCAGCTCCAGACAAGTGACAAGTGGAGTACCTCAGGGTTCAGTACTGGGACCGCCCTTGTTTGGCATCTACTTCTCTGAAGTACAGGCCAACACTAAGGGACTCTGGCTAACAAAGTTTGCAGATGGCTGCAAACTGGGAGCCATTATTGAATCCCCAAATGATGTGGATATTCTACAAAAGGGCCTTACAGAAACAGATGCTTGGTGCCAGAGCCATGGGCTCAAGCTCAATGCCAAGAAATGTATAGTTATCCCCTTTGGGAAAAAAGATGTATCCATGAATTACCACATAGATGGCAGTACACTAAACACCAAAAGTGTGATAAGAGACTTAGGGACACAGGTGGGCAGTGGTCTCACCTTCGATAACCACATTGCCACTTCATTTAGGAAGTCCTTCTATGTGGCACAACTCATCACTAAGGGCTTTTCATCCAGAAAAAAGGAGGTCATTGTCCCACTGTACTCATCCCTCATTAGACCCATTATAGAATATAATGCCCCATTTGGTATGTACCTTTCAAGACATCTGCAACAACTGGAAAGGCCGCAGAAATATCTCACTAAAAGAATCACAGGCCTAAACCAGGATGCGCTATGCTGATCGTCTAAAAAACCTTCAGCTATACTCTGTCGCATATCGTCTACTCAGAGGCAATCTATGCTTAACATACGAAGTCATGTCAAACCCAGAGATGTTGGACATGCTACACTTAAAAAAATCCCAGTCCCTCAGAGCCACACGCTCCAGGGATCTAAACCTTATCACAATGAACAAAACATGGTGGAGGGATAGGTTCCTGACCCAGACACTTCCCAGACTCTGGAATAGACTGCACATACATGTCAAGCAGAGTGCATCTTTGGCCCTATTCAAAAGGAACCTTGACGATTGGATGGGAGATAGGAAATTCACCCCAGGTATCATGTTAGTCGCCCTGCTAGACAGGGGTCCAGGGACTTAAATATTGTAGGAAGAAATAGCCAGGGAATTGTTATACCTAGGCTTGTATAGGCCCTAGGGCCGATAGCCTAGAACCAGCCTATGAACCTATAACTCTGACCCCAATAGATCCCCACCCCCCAACATAAACAATGAATTTTGAGCCCATGGTATTGAAGCTCAACATCTCACATCACTAAGTAGGAGTAAAGTAAAATCAAAACTAAGCGATTTATTTATTGGCTTGACATAGAAGCGCGATTAGGGGCAAAGATACCTTGGCTATAGATGATTGCCACTGTTGATATGACTTCCCATCCCAATGTGCAAAAATGGGAAAAAGGGGTTGTGGATGGTTGGATGAAATATACTAACTCTGAACGTGCTGTATCTCAGAGGATTCAATTTTTTCCAAAGTGGTTGACCAGAATGGAAGGTAGTGTATTATTTTCAACAAGCTGTGAGACAGCAAACTTGTGAGGCCAAATCACGGGCAGTGGAGAGTTCCACTCCAGGAGTCATGGTAATTGTTTTTTTTTTTGGAAGAAACTTTATTAATAGGTGTGTTTTATTTAAAAATGCATTTCAGTAATTTCGTCCAATGTAATAATCTCATTCATTTAGGAGTATCCAGACAATACAGACATCTGAGGTTCATTTTAGTACAACTCATCTCTTTGCTGACAAGCATACCTCTTGGGCTTCAAGTTTTACAAATAAAAAATGGCCTTTAAAATCCATAGCAGGTGGCCAGAAAGAGAAGCACTTTCTCATTTTCTACAATAGAAGGGTCTTTATATACTAACTACACCCTAGTTAGTGATAACAAATCTTTGCAAAGGTTTAATTTATGTATTTATTAAATGATGTGGTTGTCACCTCACAACAAGAGGTTCTCCCATTCGATTCTCGGCTGGAGCACCTTCTGCGTGGAGTCTGCATGTCCTCCCTGTGGTCGAGTAGCGTTCGAAAGACATGCGTGAATGGGCATGCCTTCATTGAAGGTTGGGCATCAAGCTTGCACCTCAGCATCGTAAAAATCTACTGCCAATCACTAACGGACTGGAGTTCTGCTGTGGCGACCCCTAACTGGGAAAAGCCGAAAGAAAAACAACAACAACATTAAATGACATGCCCATAAACAGGTCTGCCTCCGTGGAATAGCATAAATCTGGGAGGAGCAAGGCTAAATTTGAGGGCCCAAACCATAGCAGTTGGAAGATATGCCTACAAGCTTCTTTTTGTAAAAAAAATCTACAATGCTAGTGTTTGTTTAAAAATCTTGCCATCTGGACATTTAAGGACAATGCCATGAAGTGTATAGCTGAGTACACACATTTGCCACCTGTCACAAATGTCTACCTGACATCAAAATAAATAAAATAAAATATCACAAAATAGACCATTTGTGTTCAACCTGCAGGTGTTATTGAAGCATAGAAGTTGCTGATGCACAAATCTTTGCTAGGCAGGCTTCTTTCAACTGGCTCAAAATAGGATGTATGCTCTAATGTTTTACCAAGTCAAAAATGCTGCTATAGTTGCCATTGTTTTAAGTTCTAAAGTGGGACATTTTAATGAATGTATTAAATTTTGATGTACATTCCACAGCCACAACCAATACAAGGACTGGAATTCACTTCATTTTACCAAAATAAAAGCTCAGTCTTGTAGAATTTGAGTTATTTCTGTTCTTTCATGAACTAGTATTTTAACATATAAACAAAAAAATCTGGCCTAGATGAATAAAATAAAAACTAAGTCCAAATAGCTGGCAGAGGCATATAACAAAGAAAAATCAAGCTCTCAAATGTAAAAAGCACAACAGTTTATTCTCACACAGACACGTAAGCGCTTTCACGGTTCCTCATTTCCAGTCTCATTTCCAGTGTCAGAATTTTTGAACAAGCCTCGTAAAGCTGGATTACGCGTAAATTTAACATACAACTCACATGCTCTACCTGCGCAGTAGGGATGAAAGATAAACCCTTCGACAGGACTGAACGTTGATCTGTTGTTAATTTGTGTTGTGAAATATTCCACACTAAGTCATTGATTCCAACCCCCACATCTTTTTCAGGGATCGATTGTACTGGCCAGCTGGTGGATATATATCTATATTCCTTAGTATTTGATGTGCTACACATGCATTGTTAAAAATATTGCTTTGTATGCAGGAATTAATATTCTAAAATGGATATGTCACTTTAAAACACAATTAATGAGGAATGTCATGTGATGTGTCTTTTAAAGTTTAAATAGGTCTTCTCTGATATTTGAAATTGTCTGAAGAAGCGGTCTTTTGGAACCATGAAAGCGCTTACGTGTCTGTGTGAGAATAAACTGTTGTGCTTTTTACATTTGAGAGCTTGATTTTTTTTTTATTATATGCCTCTGCCAGCTATTGGGACTTAGTTTTTATTTTAGTCTTTTAACATACAAACTAACTGCTCTATGCAACTATTTGAAGAAACTTCTGCCCCCCCCCAGAATCACAGGACTTTTTCTGTTTTTCATGCCCCCACCCCAACTCCCTTCCTCCCTGTGACACAGCTGCCCTTATAGGGAATGTCCTGCCTAAACAAGAACAAGTGGTAATGATACAGATCACAAGACACAATTCCTTCAACAACTACGTGCAGAAATAGAGAATAGTCTGTACTGTGCCACCACACCATTATGTAATGGTGTTTAGTGATCCATTCAGGGAACTAAAAAAATTACCAACATGTGCCCAGAGTCATAAACTCTTTCTATATTGCACAGCCTATAAACAAACTGATTGCAACTAGATCTAGAGATGTTATTGTCCCCTTTACAAAGCCCTCATTACATCAATCATTTTGTATAATGCCCACTTTGGCATGTATCTGTCCAGACCCATGCAACAATTGGAATACCCACAGAGATGCCTTACTAAAAAGGATAAAAGTATGAAACAATAGGTCTTGCGTGGACCACCTCAAAGATTTATTGCTATACTCAGTATCCTACAGAGTGCTTAGTGATGATTTATGTCTGGCTTCCAAGGCATCCTCCCACCCAATACTGATGGACCTACTAAACATCAGGAAAGTCAAATGGCATCAGAAATATTCAGTCCAGGTATCTAAACTGAATGTTGTGGATAGATGGATATATATCACAGAGGTACCAGTGTTCCGGAACAGACTATCCATTCAAGTAAATCAAAGCTCATCCCTGTCCATACTCAAATGCAACTTGGATCTAAGGATGGGTAATAGAAAATGTACTCCAGGATTGCCCCTCATGTCACTAATGGATAGAGGCAGTTCCTAAATGCTGCATCCCTTACATGAGTCCCCTCAAATTATCAATGATATGATCACAGTTACTCTCACTAGGGCTAATATGCAATTATCAGCCATGGAATAGGTAAACATTTGATCACAGATGCATTCATATGTCCACCAGCATACATGAAGACCTTAAATTGTAAGAAAAGATGGAGGGCTGCATTCAGTAAAGCCTACACAGTCTGCTAAGACCACGTGCGCATCACACCATGAGGCGCACGATAGCACACTATTTTTGATTCAGTAAGTGGCTCAACACAGCGTGTAGAGCAGCACAAATATGGTAAACACTGTGGTATGCTAATTACAGCATAAACAGCTGAATTGTATGTTAATCAACCAATCCAAGATGGAGGAGATATTCAACAAGTTGTAAAGCAACTGTGTAGACTCAGTGCTGGTTTTGCCTGCGAATTCCAAAACTCATTAGAATACAGCCACAGACAGGAGCCTAGACAGAAAGAATGTTAGGGGCTGCTGTTGCTGTTATTCATATGTGCAACAGGATGAAGTCTATGCTGCTGCTGCTGCTAATAGACCACGGCCAAGAAGGAGAAGGGTTTTTAGACCTTGTTTAATTCATCACAATCTGCATGAGGTAGAAACTGTAGAGTGCTACAGGGTGGATAGAGATACACTACAGGAACTCTGCAACCTCTGTCATCCACAACCCAGGCAAAGGGCAAACCAAGAGGAACCAATACCGGTGGAGATAAAGGCATGCGTAGCACTTAGAATTTTAGCTACAGAAACCTTTCAGAGTCTAACAGGGACATGCAGGGGGTGTCACAGGCATCAGCATTCAGAATCCTCCATCGGTTCCTGAATGCTATGCTACAAAATGCCAGTGGCTACATATATCGTTCCTATGCACCTGAGGACAGGGACACAAATATGCAGGAGTTCTACCATGTAGCACAGTACCCTGACGTACTGGGTGCCATAGACTGTACATATATAGAAATCAAAGCATCACTCGGGGAACACTGAAGGCTGTACATAAATAGAAAGTGCTTACATTCCATTAAATGCCAAGACATGTGTAATGGTAAGGGAAGTATCTTGAATGTGTATGCTGGCAGCCCAGGCTGTTACCATGACTCACATATCTGGCATAACTCCCAACTGTATGAAATGTTTACTAAGGGTGATATCCCACAGTGCCATTTACTGAGGGATGCAAGTTATGCACTGGAACCATGGCTTGTGGCACCCATCAGAAATGCACACACACCAAATAGAGAATGCTATAATGAGGCACATGCTCAAACAAGAAATATCATACAGCATGTGTTTGGGTTGCTGAAATTGTGGTTCTAGTGCCTAGACACGTCTGGGGAAGATCTACAGTACAATCCACATACATGTACTGTAATCTTCACTGTCTGTGCCATGCTCCACAACATTATCCTAAAAAAACAGCTACAGCAGGATCAAGAAAGGGAAGGGGCACACATATCCTGCCACCATTGGGAAGGTCACCACAGCCACACAAAGGTGAGTAGTCAGAGGGGAGACCAGCAGCTACTGAATGTGTAGGCAAATGTAGATGTGCTCAGTATGCCTCAACTGGCAAAGCATAGCACACTCACTCACCACCTAAGGGGCTAAAATCTGCATCCTTTGCACATGCATACAGTAACATTGATGTCAGGCAATGCTCACAACCTTTATATACCCATGTAATGGATGTGTACTCCTAACATCAGACATAGTCAGCCCTGAACTAAAACTGTAGCAAATGTTAGATTTACAAGGCAGGTGATGAACATGGAATAGTAATAAAATGTGCAATGATAATAACACAAATGAATGGTGTATCCTTGCATACTGTTACTTGGTAATGTAAGTAAATAAAAGGTGGTTGATTTTTACAGCAATGACTTCAACATGTGGCAGCAGTGACTTATGTGAAGACACGTGTCCTCTATCAAGTAATAGGCCTCAGAGATCAAAGATTCACACATTCTTGCCTCTCAAAAGTTCTGATTGTCATAGACTCTCCTCAATTTGGCCACATACTTTTGTACTGGCAAATCATTAAAGAGAGAAGTTAGAAATTAATGATGCACATTTCAGTTTCAGACTTCATATCCCTCAGAAAAATCTTACAAATAGTGATGCAAAAACTGTTTGATTCTATCAACTGACTTTGTTAAGACCAAAATATTTGAAATGTCTTCCTGTTGTTCAGCCTTTGTTCCACTTTTGTTTATGGCTTCATCCAACTTTCTTGCTGTAAGAGTGTGAGAGGCATGTACACATTACAAAAACCTGTAAGAAAGCAGTACAATTTGCAAAACAGCATCACAAACAGATATACTAAGCACTTAGTCAGCTATGTACCCAGCGCATCAGACACAAAACGTATGTATTCCTGAATCCAAAAGATAGAAAACAAGGATATGGCACAGTTATCATCATTTGCACAGGGTGTTGGGGGGGGGCAGGAAGCCTTGGCTGACACAAAATGTAAGTGAGTGTGAGTAAGAAAGAGAAACAGGCAGACATTTGGATAAAGTATCAAATGGTCATTGAGACAGAATGAGCTTTAAGCCTCAAGACTGACTCATGTAACTGTTATATGTTTGTGTCTGTATGGACACTGCAGGTGAAACTGGTATGTGTGTGTGTGTGTCTGAAAGAACACAACAAAAACCTGTGATAGTTCTACATTTTGATATGTCAGGCAGATGTGAGTCATGCATGGTAGAGGTCACAGTTTATCATCATCATACCCGACCACGAGAACTGTCTCTGCCAGGAGTTGCACTGGCTTGTCCATGCCCATGGTGAGATGTACTGCTGCTACCTGAACATAAATGATCTCTGCTGGATGAGCTCTCCTCATGAGTATGCACAAGACCATGACACCATTACCTATCACATCTGGGTATGGACACATCAACTACTGATGGAACAGTGTAAGTAGTACCACTACAGGAGCATGATTGGGCACAGCCACATCAGCTACCATCAGATGATGTGGCTGACCTATGCCCACATGGATGCCACCCCCCTCCCAGCAGACACTCCATCACAGGCACTGCCTATTCCAGCATGTCATTCATCCAACCCATTGAATCAACAACACAGTAGAGGCAGTCAAGCATGTCAGCCTGTGCCACATCAACAACCCTAAGCATTTCCTCAGAGGCCATATTAGAATGTGCCTGCACCTCAATGACAGCTGTAAATATACATCAAGTGGCACGGAAAGACACACCTGGATAGGTTGAGGATGGACAGCAGGCTTCCTCTGAGGACCCATAACACCCCTCCTGTGTAGCACCACTCCAACACCTTGGCTAAGGTTAGAGTCCACAGGCACTGAAGCCACAGTAATCACACTACCCTGACTGAGAGTCTCACACTCCACCTGTCCAATACCTGAGGGCTACTGCAATGGGTTTGCATAGGTCTACTGGCTGTGTCTGATGGAATTACATAGGATAGCTGAATGTCAACCTCAGTGTCAGAGCTAACCTCTGCACTCCCCCCAAATGTGCCTCTGTTTGCCTATAATCATCATCAGAGTCTGCCAAAACTCTGACATCAGGTAGTAAGAGTCTTACACTTCCACAGTCAGGATCACCTGTGATAATAAGCAACAAACACAGGAAAAAATTAATAGTTACACTACTACAGTCCAATATATGCTAACAAACTAACACTGCTGCAACTATCATAAATGGTACAGCAATACACACACAGTCCTGACACCCACCTCACGCGTACAGATAAATGTATATTTCTGTGAAATGCTCATCAGTACTGAAATAAAAATGTTTGTCTTACCATGTGCAGAATACTCCACACTTGCTATGGAGGATGGTCCTGGAAGAAGTTAAGCAAAATGTAAGGACACCATCATCACAATAACAGTAACACAGGGATGAAAAAAATATTTGTCCTTTATATGTCCATTAACAATACATTTAACAGAAACCTGGATGACACATCCACCCCAAGCCCATGTATAATGAACCAAATTGTGTTGTTAACTGTATCGATCTATAACTCGTTACCCCCAAAAATTGTTAAACAAACTTAAGTATTGCTGTCAATATTTTACTATTTAAGAAATATTTAAACATTGACATAGGTAAGCCTACCTGGCAGCTCCTCCTTGGACATACTTGTCCTCTCTGAAACAGCAGCACCAACATCAATCTCATGTTATTATGCACTTTTCACTGAGCTCCCTGGATCCCTGACAGTGGACAGGAACTCTTCATTTGGTGTCAGTGCTGGCTCTGTAGAAGGCCGCCCCTCCAGTAGCCATCTGTCCATGGGTCACAACAGCTGCTCTCCTCTAGGTCAAGGAAATCATGTCAGTGGCCCTATTATGCACCTGATCATATGTCCTGCTACATCCACCAAAAGTGTTTGCATCATTTACTATCTGGTTCCAAATTTGCATTGTTCCAGACATGTCCCACATCCTATCTCAAGCAGAAAGGTACCATGGTCACCTAAATGTTTGGGCAATTACATCATTGTCAGGGTCACTGAATGGGGGGGGGGGTTGTGGGGATTGGGATGCTTGGGTGCCATAGTCCTAGGTGACATAAAACACAAAAGAAGGATACTACACACAAATATCACATAAATAAAAGTCCTGCTTAGATATAACACATAAGGTAGTTTTCAATATTACCCACTGGAGAAACAAATATAAAAAAGGATTTATGTTTTTGTAACATATCACAGTCACACACAAAGCAAGGTTTGATCCAAAACAAGGGGAATAACAATAACAAAGCAAACCTCTGTGCAAACAATTTTGTCTGTGCCAACACAGAAATAGAACTTGGCTCCCCCATCCCAAAACAACAGGCAAATGACATTTTGGTACTAAACAAAAAAATAAAACATCAGTGAATTGTTTTAAGTGGTATCAAAGAAACTGTCCCAAGAATATGTGTACAGATTTATCACACAACATTCATTTTTATGCAATTGCCAGTCACCTCTACCTGTGTCCAACACTCCCCTGGAGGTGTCTATGGGCCATCCTAGAAGGCAAACACCTCTCTGTCATTTACAATATAGAATAACACTGAAATAACAATAGAAGGGTGTAAAGAGAAAAACTTGTAACATCAACACTTGTGATGAAAGCTAATAATGCTCTACATCTGAGAAAAAAATGCCTACGTCATCAGTAAACTTCTAAGAAGTGCGTAAATATAAAAGTAGCATTTGCTAATGCATATATAAAATAGTTTTCCAAATGACATGTGAGCATATCCAGTAAAAATGCAATCATACTTTATTGAGATCAGTAGCCATGTGTGCAGATAAATCCAAAGTAATAGCAATTGTCTTCTGTGTTATCCACATGAAAAAGTCTCCTCACCTTCAGGTTCCCTAGCTACATGGTTCCCTTTTTATAGTGTAGATTCAGGCCTGTGAGCATGGTGAAGGTGCAAATGAGGTGGAAACTCATTAGAATTGCTGAATCCCAAATAATTGGTTCTGTGTAGCAGATGTAAATGTAGTACAAACACTCCCTCAGTGTTTGCTGCAAATGGATTGCAACTGTGAATGATTATTGATAGGGAGAAGGAAAACACAACCGCCTGGATTTAATAAAATCCATGTAGGTACCATGTAGAGCCTACATGGAATGTTACTGTGTCCATGAACACCATTCCCCCTCAGCAGTGCACCATGCATATTAATCATGACGTGCTGCCGAGGGAGACTCGTGGAACACAGTTGTTGAATCAGTGCAGGGAGTGTAGTGCCAACTGTGTCTACAGATAAGTAAGACACTCCCTGCACTGTCCAGTTGTACTAATCCAATGTTATTTTTTTTTATAAAGCATGTTTGTGCAGCATGATGCAGTGTACAGCAATGCTAAGTGGTGCCGAGACACCTGCCAGACATCTAAAAATTGAAACTGGATGCAATTAATTATTTATTTAAATGTTATGTTTAAGCATAGCTGAGAGGGTTTGCGTGGCATGGCTCAATGCTCAGCAGTACTTATAGGTTGGTCAGAGGTATATGTAAAGGTATAACAGAATTCCACATATCCTTGTAGCTAAATGGTTAGCAGTATGGCATCTTGAGCAGTAGATGTAGGGTTTAAAATACATGGAAGGAAAAATGAGCATTTATTTGTGAAATACAAATTATACCAATTATTTTTAAATTCTGGCCCACTGCATTCTGCTAAGCTCTGCTTAGACCTGCTAGACCTGGTAAGCACTCCTACAGCTGAAAATGTTTATCCACTGCTTGGCTCGGTTTAGCTGGTTTGTGCACTGCTAAGTACTGCTAAGCATATGGGTTCTCAAGTTTTTGCACTGCTCAGCTCAGCTGCACTGGTTTGCTCACTGCTAGGTGACATGCCGCATTTTTAAATGTTGCCCAGTGGTGTGTAAGAGTGGGAAAACAGGCTATATTAAGCCCAATAGGCAGGAATACAGCATACTCTGTTGGAGTTCTGTCTCTGAAGGATACTATGGCAGGCATTGGTGATGGTTTGCACTTTTGGGTGCAGTATTGGGGCATTCTGGAGTCCAGGGCCATGGTCGGACTCTTAGTAAAAAAACATAAAAGCCAGCTTCTGCAAGGAGGTTACCAGGGCTCAGATTGCAAGGTGGATGCCTGGAACCGGCTGGCAAGGGAACTCACCAATGCAACTGGTATCCCCTGCATAGGTGAGCAGTGTTGCCACTACCATGATGGGCTGAAGAGATGAAAGGGGATTTTTTTTGGACACCTGGGTCCAAGAATTTCAGGCAGCAGATGTGCCACACATATTTAAGTACTTTTATCTCTGTTTCACCAATATCTAATCTGAATATCTGCTAAACTGGTATGCATAATGGTGTGCTTTTCTCTCAACAACTGCAGAGGACAGGGTTGCAAAATTGAGATGCATATCAGTGCTTGGTCAGGTGGCACAGTGAGTATGGTAAGTGTGGATATATTATGCTAACTGTAGTGAAATAAACAAGAAAAAGTAAAGCATTAACTGTGATAAAGTATGTACAGTAAAGTTTGTATTGCAATAAATCTGGACTTAGAGCTGTAGTGCAATAAATGAATAATACCAACCGCAGTGCAATAAAATCATGAAACAATACAATTACCTGCATTAAAGTATATACAATAAAGTCTGTAGTGCAATAACTGTGGAAGTAGAGCTGTATTGCAAAACCTGAATAATGACAACTGTTATCCAATAAAAATTTGAAACAGTACCAGAAACTGCATCAAAATATATACAATAAAGTCTGTAGTGCAATAAATGTGGAACTGGAGCTGTTTTTCAAGAAATTAATAATGCTAACTGTTCTGCAATAACACATGAACCAATACTAAGGTAAATTGTGTACATCAGGATTGTCTTGTTTCAATTGTTGTAGTACAAATGTATGCATTTAGGCTGTAAGGCAAGTTGTTGCAGTCAAGTCTAACACTGTAATAGCTGTAGAATGCAAATATAATGGCTGTCAAATGTCTTATTTAACACATACAGTACCGTTCAAGGCTGCTTCTAGGCCAATATTGTTCACATAATGTTCTGTCATGCACAAACAGCAGGTATGCAAGGTATATGGGTGAGGTAGCCCACTCCATGATCTGATATTGTTTGTTAACGTCAAAGATATTTCAAACCAATAACAATCTATTGTGTACACCTGCATTCTATATACTAATGTATAGATTACCTACTATGTCTGTCATGCTTATATTTCATGCATGTGTGTTCTACTCATACTGCAGTCTGGTATAAAACTGTAGTACTACTATCAGGCCATATATTGGTTCCAGGAGAGCTCTAGGCAAATATCAGTCAGTCAGTAGTCAGCAGTGATGCAGTAGCTCAGTTTGTTAAATGCTCTGTCTGTAGTACATTTTGCCACACACAGACCAGAGTTTGAACCGTGCTATGTAGCACTAAATATTGCAGTATCAGTCACGTAATGTTTACACATTCTCTCTCCACAGGAACTACAGGTAAATGGGTGAGGTAGCCCATATTATGACTAAATAATTGTGTGTTTGGATGTCAGAGACCGCTAAAATCATTAGCAAGAATGTGAATGTACAGCATAACATAAGCAAAATAAATATAATAATAATAAAATAAAATAAAATGTGTAATCATGCTATGGCTGTATGCCTGGAGTGTCTGTTCAAAGTTGCTGCAGCCAATTCAGACATTCCATGCAAATGTCCTCTGCAGTCACTGCTATTGAGTTCTTTCCCCAAGCCTACCAAGCAAGGCATGATAGTTGTTTAGTTTCTGTACTGTACACATACATGTCTCTCAAGTGGCACACTGTCACGTAATGTAATTAGTAGTGTGTAATCCATCTGCCACAGGATTACCATCAGAATGATTACCTAAATTGCAAAGTATCACTACATCAGCCCACAGTACACCTTGGTACTTATATAGGTCTACCTGATGTGCAAGTGTTCTGTGTAATGGTGTACCCACAGTTGTTCCTGCTTGGCCTATACTGTCCCATGCAAATAGTTTGAGAGGTATGTTTGTGCTACAGGAGCTATAGGGGACTTGTATACATAAAGAATGGACAGACCCATAGAGTAGATAGTAGTACTGCTGTTAAGTAAATAGTCTACAGTGGTACTAATGGACTGTTTTTCTCTCTGTCCCCGCCCCTTATCTTCATTTATTTATCATTGTTATTCATTGGTTCTGGTTTACTATTAACATATGTTGTCAAATTAACTGTATTTTGGTGAATTGTATTATTGTTATCGTTATGTTATGTAGCATAATGGTTACATATTAACATATCTTGTTGAATTACCTATTTTGTTGACCTTATGCTGTAACTGCAGCATGAAGTCTAACCATCTGGCACTAAATGCAAATAAAACCAAACTAATGTTTTTTTTTCCGCTATTAAAAACTCCATCATTGACAAAACCACATTCACCATACAGAGCCAAAACAACATCCTCCTTGAAACGATTCCAACCACGAAGCTTCTTGGTATCATTATTGACACCCACATCCACTCCACAATCAAGAAAACCCACCAAAAATTAAGTCTCCTCTTCAAGCACAACCACTTCCTAAGCCTCTCTACCCATCAAACTCTTGCATCCACCTTTATATCCCCTCCCTTATATATGGTGCCCCTATTTTCACCAATCTCCATCTTGGCCTTTGGTCCAAACTTGAATCCTGCTACCACAAGATCTCCAAATTTGCAACCAATTCAAAAAACTCATCCCACCACTGCCACTCCCTCCTCACTCTCAACTGGCTTGAACTACCTAACTACCTCAGTTACCTACAACTCACCATTGACCACAAGCTCATCTTTAAACCTGCTGATTGCCCAGCTCTCTCTACTTCCTTAAAACCCTACAGTCCCAACCACTCACTCAGATCCAAAAAACAAAATCTCCTTCAGGTCCACAAACCTGCATGACCTCCTGGCCATCTACTGCTGTCCCACTCCTTAGCTAAACAGTAGAACTCTCTCCACATACACCTACGCAACCTGCCTAACCATACAAATTTCAAATCTCAGCTACTTTTTCATCTTTCTTCCAAATGGGAATGCCCTTGTCACACTCCAACTTCAACCCCTCTCCCCCCATTCCACCTTGCACCGACTCAACCAACTACCTTTAATATTACTTCATCCCACCCAAAACAATCCCTACCCTACCAAAAACTAACTTTCTCTGTAATATCTATTGTACTATAGTCTCCAATCTCAAATATACTATTACCTTCTCCATGCATAATATTCTCCTAACCTACTAATTGCTAGTAGCTATATATTTTGAAATGTTAAACCCACAATTGAGTTTATAACAAAAGTATTCACTTTATGTAAATATTGAAATTTCTGTATTGAATTATGTCTTTCATTTTTGTAACATTGAGGCAAGCCAATTGCAAATATCATGGAGCTTATCTGTAAGTATTTAATTAGTTGTATGAACTATGTTCTTTTGTAACATGTGAAATGTAACTTGCAATTATCATGGAGCTTTTCTCCCTGGGCCTCCACTGAAAACAGGCTCTTCTTGGCCAGTGGACTTCCCCGGTCATCAAACTTAAATAAATAAATAAAATAGATAAACTGTTATTGGTATGCTGTGAACATACTGACTGTTCGGTCATTTATTGTTGTCTTTCACATAATATGCATTGATATGTAATTTGGTTATTTCCACTTTTCTAGCATGCTGTTATTACTATCTATGTTTTGTTCATGACTGACCTATACTTATTGCCATACTTCCATCACCACAGCACATCAGGGTAGGCCAGTTCCCGGTGATTCGCCTACCTTGCCTTTAATGGCCATGGCACTTGGTCCTAGCATGTCTGGGACCCAGGCTGGTGGTGCCCTCTATGCTGCCCCTGCATCACCTGTGGTGTCAGGTAGAACTGCCTCAGGGGACAAGGCCCGGCCTACCCCTGGGAGCGGTGATGGAGGGGCTGCAGTCACCCAACAGGAACTGCCAGTCATGGTGTACAGGATCATTCACTGGAGCTAAGAATGTCACCTGTACCAGACTAAGGGCACACTGGTCAACCTGGTGGGGCAGGCTAGCCCTGGTGCCCAGCCTCCAGCACAGCCACCTTTGGGGCAGTGAAGGAGCAGAGTCAACTGCCCATGAGTGGGGATTTCAGTCACATTGCTACTGTCTGGAGGCACATGCGAATCCAATTCCACAAAATCCTCCCCATCCAAGATGTTTACCCCCTTCATGTGCTACATACCACCCCTGTCTGCTGTCTTGTCTGCCTTGGCTGTCTGCTATTCCATACTCTCCTTCCCAACTTACTATCCCACACGTACCTATGTCCCTTCCCCAACATTCCACTTTCTCCTTAAAAAAAATGGGCACCTGTCCCACAAAAATTGGTGGAGGTGGAGATTTTATCACCCACCAGGAGATGCCAGAGTTGGTGAGTAGGGTCATGCACAGCACCAGTGGTGCATGCCTATGTCCTGGTGAAGCGGCAAATCTCCCTTATGGTCTGTAGGAGAAGACTTCAAGCACTCTAACAGCCTGTGGAGTAAGGGGATGGTGATGACAGTCCCATGGATGAAGACTAGATTCAAACTGTCCCCTGTTTTATGGCATGGGCATCTGTTGTCCTTTCCGTAACCCCAATCATGTTGTCCCCCAACCTATTGTGTCCCTCACCATCCCTGTGTCTTGTCTTGTTTGTCCTGTTTGCATCTGCTTCCTCACCTACCCAATTTACCTGACCCAGAAGTACCTACGTCCCTTACCCAACATTCCTCTCTTAGTGAAGTAAAAAAAAAATAAATAAAATGGGTACCTGTCCCAAAAAAAAGTATCATCCCATACATACCTCTGTACCTCACACGTGTCTTCTTGACACACTTGATTTGGTGCAATTGGCTATACAACATGATTGCATTATTGTCACCCCTTTTTGTTGAGGTGACAGTCCAAATTCAGCTAATATTCTGTACAAATTTTCAGTTTACATTGTTGAAGTGGATAGCTGTGTTTTTTTCCTACCTCCATCCTGCACATTTCTATATTGTTTTCCCTTTGTTCTTCCCCCTGATTTCTCCCATTTCACTACTTTCTTATCTACCCCATTTTAACACATTTAATCTGGTCAAAAAATAGAATCACACACAACACACATAAGTAAAAAAAAAAAAAAAATTATGGCGCCCTTCACTTTTTGGCCTTTGTGTTTGTATGGACTTTGGCTTTGTGCATTAATACCAAGTGATGGTGAACAGCTTCTTTTTGGTCCAGTCACCTCTGCACAATTCCTCTTAAACATGGGGCACTAAGGTAAACTACAGTGAATGTAAAATATAGAATTATTGCATTTGCATTATAACTATATATTATAATTATTCCATATTCCTGGATTTGAACTCTATATCATCTTGGCTCCAAAAGAAATGTTTCAGTGCATTTACACCTGCTGCCACAGAGAAAGGCTAAGTAATATGTGTGTTTCATACACTCAGTACTCAGAATTCTCATAATTTTATCAGAGAGGCTCACATTTGCTTTCTGCTTAACTGTGTGCAAACAGGGAATGCAATAGAAATGTGTATCTCGCATGTGCAAACACTTTGCCATCAACCTCGCAAACCAACTGCTCTGCACTGTGCTATGGAAAGTGCATAATATATTACTTATATTTACTGCCCATTTAGTCTTCATCCCATGAAAGTACATGTGAAAACACAAAAAAGGAAGGCACTTTTTAAGAAAAGAACACATACTTACACTGCAGCCATCTGTTACCTCCCCCCATGTACTGCAACCTTGGTCTCTCAGTACTTATTCATAAAGATATCAACTACACTACAGAAATAAATAACAGATGCGTTTTTACATACCATGCACATCTTTATAATGACAATACACATTCAGATTTTCCAACAGTTGTAGTGATATGGACAGCTGTTTGCATATAGTTTGTAAAGCTGTCTCTTAAAATATGCCTGCACATTGGAAACACAACAGCAAATGCTACACATTCCACAGTTTTCAATCTGGTAACATACATAACTTTAATATCTTGTACATAGGGAGCTATCCATTTCAGACTTCTGTCAAACATCCAGTGATGATGTCATCCACTATAAAGTGTCCTGCAATCTTGTAAGCATCCAACTTGTGCAGTGGCTCTTGCGTAAAGTGCTGAGTTCTTAAGTCCATGTATATAAACAGGTAGGGGTTCTTTTCATAATGCAGTCAACTGGGGTATGCTTGTCTGACTAGTCAGAAGAGCATATTGTGTATCTTGCAGTCACCAGTATAATTCCATGCAGGACCAATATTTCCACAGTTGGACATGCCTATACATCCATTTCATGCAGGTGTCCCAACATCTTCTATCAAACATCCAGTGATGAATTCATCCAATATAAACTGTCCTGCAGCCTTGTAAAAGTCAGACTTGTGCTGTGACAGTTGCATGAAAATGCTGGGTTCTCTAGTCTGTGTACTTATATAGGTAGGAGTTCTGTTCTCACTGCACTCAACTGGTGTGTGTGTGTGTGTGTGTGTGTGTGTGTGTGTGTGTGTGTGTGTGTGTGTGTGTGTGTGTGTGTGTGTGTGTGTATGTTTGTGCACTTACTTGACATTAAGGAGAGCATTTTACATCAGCATGTGGGATACTGCTATTACCATGTTCCTCTCACCAGACACTGCTGATACCATTACTTACAAAATTTTATCCGCCAGTGTCCAAGTCCTACTTGTGCTGTGGCACTTGTGTTAAATAAGGAGGTCTCTAGTTGGTGTACTTAGATAGATAGGGATTCTATTCTCACTGTAGTCAGGTGGTGTGTGTGTTTGTGCAGTTACTTGACATTAGAGAGAGAGAGAGAGAGAGCATTTTGCAGCAGCATGTTGGACACTGCTAATACCATCTTCTTCTCATCAGACTTTGATGATGTCATCAGCTATAGCTGTCTCTCAAGCATATTCTGTTAATGTCACATGCTAAGTTAAGATCCCTAGGTCGAATGACTCTTGTATCATTAGATTTGTGGATATGCAGCATTTCTATCACAAGAGAGTCAGAGAGTGGCCTGTAGGCAAGGCAGAAGTCACCTCATCCTGTATGATACAGAGTACAGCAGCAGGGCTTCCAGTCTAACCACATATGTCAGACATGGTTTGTAAGCCCTGTATTTACTTGTTGAGAAATCCCTTTGTTCTCTCCAGCTGCTACAGGTATTACATGAGGTACATGCAAAAGGGATCATTGTACTCTGTTAGTGTTCTGATGAGGGCCAAGTACAGTGGTGTTACAACATCCTCAGACCTAGATACTATGGCCTGACTTATAAGGTGCATGTCGTAGAAGGCTTTCCTTACAACTGTGAAAACATGGTGATTGAAGTTCAGATTGCTATCTACCTGTATTCCCAGGTCTTGCAACACTGGGTTTGAGCTTGGGGGTGTTATCAATGCTATAATTAACAGCGAGTTCCACTTTGCAAAAGTCAAAAATAATGGCTCTGTTTTGCATTTATTTTCAGACAGTGTGACTTTGGCACCAATCATTTGTTTGTGTTAGCCTCTCCTGTAATATGTTTGTAATATGTTTACCTCATTGTTGGATTCAATGATTGCATCCAATTTGCAATAATCAGCCTACCTGGTAACCCAAAGGTCATATACCCTAGCCTGGACTTGAGAGAAATAGATTATGTACAGTAAAGCACCCAGCACAGATCCTAGCGGAATGCCACTGGTGATAACTATACTGGTAGAAGTTGAGTCATCAACTTTGACTGTATGTGTTCTGTCTGTGAGCCAACTGGCTAATCAGCTAGTGATATAAGGGGTAATCCCCAGCTGGGAGAGCTTCCTCAAAGATACCTAAGTTGGAGATTGTGTCAAAAGCCTTGGGCAGATCAAGATAGGCAATATGCTCTGCCTTACCTTCATCCAGGACTTTTGTGACTTTCTGGAGACGTCTACTAGGTTTAATGAGCACGACCAACCCATAATGAAGCCAAACTGGGTTGGGTCTAGGGTTACCTATGTCCTTGTTGATGTGGTCTGTTCTTTTTTAATTTCTCCAAGTCTTTTGGGTTTCTGATACCATTATGGAAATGGACCCCATTCCTAATTCAAAGTATGATTAATGTTCATTATATTAATATGGTTTCATTACTTGATGCAAGCCAGAAGTGCTATTTGCAGCACCTGCAATGTGCCCAGTAATGACTACTTCTGCAATTCATATGGAGTTACATGTATCTTCAACATATCTAAGTACGACTGTAAATTCTTTTTTATAAGACCCGTTGCTCCTACTACTATTGGAACTGTCTGGGTATCCCTCTTCCACATTGCCCTCATTTCTGCCTGAAAATCCTGATATTTTATTACTTTGTGTCTCTCTGTACTTATGACACTTTAGTCACTGGGTGTATCAGTTTCACTGATCAGCGCTATTTTTGTCTTCTTTTCATGGACTACTATATCTGGTTTTCTGGCATCTATTTTTGAACTGTTGGTAATGTGTGATCCCATGTAATATAAATTTCATCACTTTCTATAATGCTTTGTTGCTCATGTTTCCAGTATTTTTCATCTACTTCAATGTTATAATGTTTGCACAATCCCCAATGCAGCAGTCTTGCCACATTATTCTGCCTTTCAGTATACAGTCCTTCTGCCATTAGTATATCACAACCAGCAACAAGGTGTTTAACTGTTTCCATTTCTGTCCTACAAAACCAACATTTCTCTGTTCCTCTCACACGTTCAATGTACTTTGTAAAGCAATGTGTACATAGTCCACTATCTTGGGCTATCAATATTAACCTTTCCTATTTTCATTTAAATTCACCTCTCCATAACCATTCCTGCATTTGATCCTGATCAACATGAGCTTGTTCCAAGAGTTTTCTATAATTGCAACTATATTTATGCATTTTCCGCAGTTCTTGCCTTCTCATCTGATCCTTAATCTTATATTCTTTCTTTTGTTTTTTTGGCATATTCAGTTGCTGCCAAATTTGTCTACTTCTGGTTTGATTTCCTTTCCCACTTGATGCTGATATGCTTCTGCTAAACTAAGTAGGGAAGTCATCTTAGACTTATTCTCCTCATGTTTCAAAACTTTCAATACGTTTCAGTCTTGTGAGGTCAACAGATATGTATGCAGTCCTACGATTGTAGATCTATACATATAATCAGTTTTGAGGAGGCTCATACCTCCTTCAGAAAGGGGAATGTATAATCTTGGTATGCACTGATTTTATAAATTATTTGATGAGCATAAAGCATCCTTCTTGTTTTCCTGTCCAACCTATCCAACATCTTTTGGGGCCAATCAGTCACTCCAACATGTAAGTCATGACAGGAAGAGCAAATTGGTTTATAGCTTGGACTTTGTTCCTAGATGTCAACTCTGTTTTCAGTATTAATTTAAGTCTTCCAAAATATTCCTTATTAAGTTTTATTCACATTTTTTCCTGTTTTATTGTTGATCCTTCATCACTTCCCTAATATTTATATACTCCTTCTTGCTCAAGTGCTTTTATATCCCATTCTTTTCCCAAACTGATGTATTCCTGGTGCTGCAGCTTTCCTGCTTTTGCATATTTCTCAAGACCAAATGACATTCTTGCATCATCTGAAAAAGTTTTGACCACTTGAAGTTGTGCTTTCAGTTCCTCATCTGATGAAATATAGTTTTAGATCATCTGCAAAAAGACAGAAGTCTTTACAATTTGTTGTTTCTGGGAGCCATTGTAGACATGACATAATCTGTTAGGTAGACAACTTAATGGTTTAAGAGCAAGACAAAATAGAAATAGTCATAGAGGGCTACACTGGAATATTCCCTTTGGATTTTTATCCCTGGAATAATACTTTGTCCTTTATCATGGGTTAACTGGAAAGTGGTTTGCTACTGTTTCATGGTCATTGTAATCAATCAATGTAGGGTGTACTTTATACATTTTTAAATATTTGTTTATCCATGAATGTGGGATACTGTCAAATGTTTTTTTATAGGCTATCCATGCTATACTTAGAGTCTTCCCCTTTTTACAGTTCTCCCTTATGACTTTATTTAACAGCAAATGGTCCTTTGTTGTATATGCCATTCATTTATGACCATTTTGTTCTATTGCCATGACTGAGTTTTCTTCTAAAAGATTAGAAAATCTGTCAGTATCAATTCCGGTGTATAGTTTATATATTGTTGGAAGGCAAGTTATTGGTATATAGTTTTTAGGATAGCTCGCAGATTCACTCTTAAGTAGGAGTATTGCTTTAATTGTTGTTAACCAGGCTGGATTCTGGTCAGGGTATGTATATAAATAGTTCTTACTTACGGCTAAATCTTCATGTAACAATGTTAATAATTTTAGCCAGAAGTTAGGCACTGCATCTGGGCTAGGGGTTTTCCAATTAGGAGCTTTTCTTAACTTTGTTTCACTCTCTCTGGCAATTACTTCATCCTATTTCATATCCTGTACATTTAAACGTCTGATTCTTTCTTTCTTTTACTTCTTCAATCCATTTAGCATATTTGTTATGTTCCACAGGATCTTCATAGATATCTTTCCAAAATGTATATATTTCCTTTTTTGGTGGTGTTTCAATTCCTTCTGCTTTGTTTCCCAATTTTCTATAATACGTTTTTGAGTTATCAATAAATTGCTTATTTTGCACTTTTCCTTTATATTTATCTGCATACCTTTTACGTTTTTCTACCTGTGCTGATATTTTTAGTTTATTATTTGTGATAGTGCACGATATATCCTGATCTGTTCTGCTACTGCACATTGCTTTTATCACATCTATCTTTCTGAGTATTTTTGTTGATGTTTTCTCTTCTATACTTTTTTAACAGTGACACTTCTTGTCTTATTTGCTTTATAGTTTTCTCTATTTTATATTTCCATGATGGTGTTTGATTTCTCCCTTACCTTTCCCTTACTACCCCATGTTTTTGTTGTTTTTGTTGTAAGACTTTATCTGTTAATAATTTAGCTTCCCAGTAATACATCCTATTTACTTCTGCCACATGAATTTCTATGGACAGTCCTAATTACTGTGTTCAAAATTCTAACTTTTTGGGTATTATTGACTTTCTAGTGTCTATCTATCAATGATCTTAATATGCCTGCCCTTTCTATTAAATCAAGTAACTCTTCTCTTAGATCATTTTCTTTTGAACTGAGGGCACATTCTTTGTTCTCATTTCCTGTGGGCATACTATAGAGAGTTCTAGAACACCTTCCTGTGCCACATTCTCTTCAGTTTCATATGGTTGTTTTTAATTTCTCCACATCTTTTGGGTTTCTAATATCTTGATGAGAATGGACCCCATTCCTAAGTCAAAGTATGATTAAAGTTCATGAAATTAGTATTATTTCACTCTCTGATGTCAGCCAAAAGTGCTCTTCGCAGCACCTACAATGTGCCCAGTAATGACGTCTTCTGCAATTCGTATGGTGTTACATGAATTGGTAACATATCTAAATACAATTGTAAATTATTTTTTATAAGACCAGTTGCTCCTACTACTATTGAAACTGTCTGGGTATTTTTCTTTTACATGGCTGTCATTTCTGCCTGCAGATCAAGGTATTTTATGACTTCGTGTCTCTCTGTATGTTAGACACTGTAGTCACTAGGTGTGGCAATTTCAATGATCAATGCTATTTTTGCCTTCTTTTCTTGGACCACTATATCCGGTTTTCTAGCATCTATCTTTTGAACTGTTGGTATTTGGTGATCCCATGTGATATAAACTTCATCATTTTCGATGATTGTCTGTGGCTCATGTTTCCAGTGTTTTTCATCCAGTTCGATACCATAATGTTTGCACAATCTCCAGTGTAACAGTCTCACCACATTATTATGCCTTTCAGTATACAGTCCCTCTGCCATATGGTCCATTTTGATTCTTTCCATGGCCTTGCAGATGAGACTGGTTAGATGTATAGGTCTATAGTTCTCAGGGTCAGTTGATGGCCCCCTTTGTGCAATAGGATTACTGCTGCTGTTTTCTACTCCACTGGAACAAAGCCAGTTCTCAGGCTATGGTTAAAGAGGATGCTAATTTGGTCCACTAGGTCCTGTGTTAGATTGGTTAGTAAGCAGCCTGGGATGTTATCTGGTACCACTGAGGATTTTAGCCTTGGAGAGTGCAGATATGACCTGATCTCTAAAGATACTAGGCAGAGGACTGGTCTTAGGTATGCTTTGTGGTATGGCCTGTGTGCCCAGGGGGGGGGGGGAGGTTTGTGCCAAATCGGTCAGCTAGCAGGTTGGCCATTTCCTCCAGTGTAGCTTCATGTTTAGACTTCTAGCAGTAAGGAGCAGAACTTTGAGTTTGCCTCCAGTGGATGTTATTATGTCAGAACTTTTGTTATTTTCACATTACCTAACAAAGGCACTATGGGGTAGGCAAGCACCTTTGCCAGTATCCGACAGCCTAGAGGACACAGGTTCAGACCATCTCTGGCAAAGCAGTGTGCCTTGTTGACCATGTAAGCCCAGGCTAAGAGATGCTGGACTCCCCCTTGATTGACACCAGAAGCTAAGCCAATTGTTGATATCCATTGGTTTTATTTATATTGTGGCATCATCCTGGGAAAATGTAGAATGCTGCTTAGGGCTTGGGTTATATCTGCCTGGGACGCATACTCTGACAGCTCAGTCATGTGTCTCTTCGTATAGACCAGAGATATATGTTATGAAAACAAATGCACAACCCAATGAACAGATCAAGTGGTATGTGACCTGTGTACTGAGGTAGATGGTATGCAGAATGTCCAGCAGTATGTGCCCACAGGGGTGACTACTCCCTTGTATGTAACACAACTCCAGAGAATGTGCAGGACATCCACATAAAACCTCCACAGTTCACAGATTTCATCACACCGATAACTCAGTACAATGCACTCTTCTTCATGTACCTCCCTACACATCTTCCAGTGATGTGTAACTGGTGTTCTAACTTTGCCACAGTAAGCTCCCACACATCGTATTGACTATACCTAGATATTCCTTTTGTTGCATAAGCATTACTGTCTGATAGTGCAGCACCCCCCATCAAGGTGTTATATCAGATGCATATGAGTGATACCCGTTGCAGTGATGCAACCAGTACATATATAGCTGTTTGACAACATTAATGGCATGAGTTACATTTGTAACGGTGTGGATTGTGCCAGATATATGCCATGCACATCTAGCAACTAGCCTAGATTTATCATAATATCATATATGGGTATAGGAGTGCCCCTCCTAAGATCTTTAGTAGATGTTACATGACAGTGGATTGATTCCCCCCATAGATTGCTGACATCTCATAATAGTTGTACAAGTGTATTCATGCAGAACCATCTGTGATCACTTACAATCACATATGTTATGTCAGAGACATGAGATTACTGGTGGTATTATTCTGGTATTGTCCATGATTGTGCGTGCTTCTGTTTACTGTTGTCCATGAGCCTGTTACTATGTGTCACACTTGGTTGAAACCTCTGCTGACATTGTAGACATATTCAGGCAACTCATTTTGCACAGCTTCACAATACAACCACAGGAATATCAAACCAAATAAATTCTAGCAGGATGCGAACAATCCAAAGAGAACACCAACTTTATTGTGTTAAGCGCTTTCTTCTCTATTACAGAGACTTCATCAGATCAAAAAGTAGAAAGCAACCCAGCCATATAAATACCTACCCCTAATCAACCAATTAACAAAAGTAATCAACATTAAAAGCAACATTACTAAAGTTTTAAAATCAATCCCTATTATGGCTTAAAATATTAATAATCATTACAAAAAATTCATAAACTATATTAGCAAATAAAGAGTTTCCCTATACATTGAAATTGAACTGCCTGTTAAATAAATAATGAATAATGAACATTGTATAAACATTTTCTAACCAGAAATATGGTCAAGTTTTAAAACACTGGCTATACTGATGGTTTCATTTATACCAGGATATCTAGAGGCGTTTAAAAACAACTGCCATCTCAATTCCTTCAGGTCTAAGTGTGCATCCAAAATACACCCTTGCTCATCCCTCACCAACTGGTCCAACACAAAGAATTTAAAAGGATGACTTGGATTATCTATCCTTAATATGCCTAAATAAGGCACTATTAGTCCTACATTGCCTTATGTCTCCCAAATGTTCACCCATTCTTAATTAAAATTTTCTAGAGTTTTTTTCCCATATAAAAAATAGGACATTGCACACATTTAGCCACATATATCATGTTAATACTACTACAATTATAATGACCTTTAATTTTAAGTGTCTTCCCATTAATCACAACTTGACTGTCAGTCTCCATTATGGAGGAACAAAAAGAACATGAATTGCACTTAAAATTACCTATTTTCCTATTGACTCTACTTTTACATCTCGTACCCTCCAGTGTATTCTTGATGGATTTGTCTCTCCTAAACACATGTGCTGGATATTTACCAACTTTTAAACCGACACTAGCATCAAACTGAAGAATTTCCCAATTAGCATTAATTACGTCTATAATGGTGTATGCCATACCATTAAATGTTAAAATAAAAATAGAATTATAGGAGGTTTCCCTTGATTAACATTATTTCGAATGGCAAAACCATAACCTAAGATGGGTCTATACAAGCCTTGTTCACGTTTATGGATTACCTCAAGACTAAGTTCATCTAATAGGTTGACAGGATAGCCCCTTTGTTTAAACATATGAACAATAAATTTTATTTCCGTCAAGAAATCTACATCAGAACTAACCATTCTGGCAGCCCGCACCAGTTGACCTTTGACCACTGCCTTCTTTTGTTGGTGTGGGTGCCAGCTGACATAATCCAAGTATGAGTTGGAAAATGTGGGCTTCCTATGTATTTTGGTTTTAAAACTCAAGGTATGCCAATCAATCTCCAATTCAACATCCAGCTATACTATCGTATTCCTATTATAAACATGGGTGAATTGTAGAAAATCAACAGATTTATTAATATATTTAAAAACTCTTCCAGACTATCAACTGTACCTTTCCAGATAAGGAATAGGTCATCCAAAAAATGAGTATAGTATACAATACTGGACCTAAATTGGCTGTTAAATAAATACTCTTGTTCCAAATATGACATGATAAGGTTGACAAATATGGGGACACATGCTGCCCCCATTGCCACACCTTTAACTTGTTTGTAAAACTGCCTCTCAAAACTAATATAATTGTTATTGAGGACTAATTCCATAAGCACACTACATTTATTGATCTCGTCTTGGCTAAAAATACCAGTCCTGGTAAGCTGTTCATCCAACCACTGAATATGTGTATTGTGAGGAATCACAGTGAATAAATTTACCACATCTACAGTGACCATGGTAATATCAGTTGATAATTTAATTCCATTTATTTTGTCAATGAATTGCCATGAGTCTTTGGTTATATAATCAAAAACACAAAAACCCTTCTACATTTCATGATCTAAATACTTGGCAATAAAATATGTTTAGACCTTTTACTATCCACAATGGGCCTGAATTTCGGGTTAATAAGCCCTTTGTGGATTTTTGGGATACCAAAAATATTTGGCACCCTTGGATATTCATTTCTCAAAAACTGGTATTCTTCTACATCAATTTGAGTCTGATAAACCATGTCATCCAGGGTAAGGTCTATTTTTTGTATGCCACTTTAATCTCATTAAGAGAACTTTCTTCATAGGCATCATCAAGTAAAATACCGTTCATACCATTCAGATAGTCCCCCCTGTCTATAACTACCACTCCGTTCCCCTTGTCAGGTTTCATATATCTAACTGTTGAGTCATTAATCAATTCAAACATTAACTGTTTTTCCTCCTTGGTCAAGTTAGAATAATCAACCTTATTTTTACAATTATATCTATTTCTAATTTCCTTTTCACACATTTTCTCAAATAACTCCACAGTTTTATTCAAAGGGGGATTAAATGTACTAGGCTTCTTACACATATTCCTAGGTTGGCTAACCCCATCAGCTTCTTGGTTAAACCAGACTTTTAAATTCAATTTTCTTGTATACTTCTTTAAATCAATTAAAGATTTTACAAGATTTCCAGCTCTACATGGAACAAAGTTAAAACGTCTGACCAGGAAATCAGCATGGTGTTTAATAATAGTCAACCAAGAGTAGTTGTAAATTTTAAAATCCCTCTTGGTGTTAGTGCTTATGTCAGGATCTACCCCTTTGGTATTCCGTTGTTGCTGATTTTCAAGACAAACCACCAAAATGGCCAACATTCCCCATCATTAATATCATCATTCATTAGTGTTTGTGTCCCTATGTCCATCAAATTGTTATTACCAATATTATCTACCAATACATTAAAAGAACAATTAAAATTAATCAAATTGTTAGTTGCAACAACAAAAATAACATTTTCATTTTCATTTACTGTACTACCTTCACAACAAATACTGTGTGTTGTTAAATCAATAAGCGAACATAAATTTGTTTCATCACAACTAAAAAAGTCTCCACTTTGCTTGAAAAAGTCTAACGTACAAGGTAATGAAACTTCGCCATGCTCTGAGCCTTCAATAATGCCACTAAATGGTGCATTAGAAAAAGTACCAAAAAAGCCCATAGGGTAAATTGAAGTACTACTATCCAAACAATCAGTTTTGCCTGAAATGTCGCCAAACCCAGCAAAGAAACTTACTTGCTTTTCACCGCTGGTGCATGTCAAATAGCTTGGCGTTCCTACCGTATTTAATTGTTCCTTGTCCTTAGGTCCTTGGGCCTCGCTCCCTGAGTCACATATTACTGCTGGCCCTTCCCAGAAAAAGATGAGGATGAAGGGATAATTTTATCCCGCAAGCGATCAGACTGCCTAAGTTCTTCCTCGGTACTTACTGTTGATTCTAACCGTAGTTTACGCCCTTCATGGGGGATCATGCCGTAAAAGTTCACTTCCTTTTCCTTACTGACATCATCGCCCCACCTTTGTTGGTCATGTCCCCTGGAATAGTGATATACTCTATCATTGACATATTCGTTAAGGTCTCTTTTAAGCTTATTTTCCTTCTGTGTAAATATAGTATTACAAATAGTGTTAGTCTGAATGTGGAGGCTTTGATAAGTACTCTGATTGGTGCCAAGTTTAAACCCTTCATCAGCCTTAATAGACTGTTCCAAATCATCAAGTTCCTTTGTAATTTTCTCCATTTTAATGTGATTATATTTAACCATTAGCATCATTAAGTCCAACCTTGCTTTATCAAATAATACATGAACATTGTTTAAAAATTCAACATTTTCTTTTACACCATTTGGGTACCTCCACTTTCTTAAATCACGGGGTACTTGTTTCATTTCTATATTCTTATTTAAGTAGGCATTTTCTAGTTGTAGTTTTTTTAAAAACTAACAGTTCTTTCTCAAAACATTTCAACTTCTCATCCAAGCCACACAATCATTGTTGCTGCATATTGCCGCCATTACTGAACAAAAAGTGATTCTCTTTCCATTGACTCTCATAACCATTACCACCTATATTCTGACCACTAGGTCCCAATTGATTGTTTTGCAAATAATCAATTGTTTTACCTTCCAAATACGGGTTTTACCCTGGTCACAAGGTTTTGAATTTTGAGAGTCCTCGATTATTGGGATTGGCTGGGTAAGAGGGAGACCAAGGCTCCCAAAGAGAGGACCACCACCCATATGTTTGTCCATCAAACTTTTGATTTGAGTAGTGTGTTCCCCCAACTGATCATTGATTTGCTGCAATAATTTGAAAATGTCATCATTGGAAATATGCTCCTCCATCCTACTAGTGGAAAACTAAACCACAACCACAGGAATATCAAACCAAATAAATTCGAGCATGATATGAACAATCCAAAAAGAAAACCAACTTTATTGTGTTAAGCACTTTCTTCTCTATTACAGAGACTTCATCAGAACAATAAGTAAAAAGCAACCCAGCTTTCATTATTCATTATTTATTTAATACGTAGTTCAATTTAAATGTATAGGGAAATGCATTATTTGCTAATATAGTTTATGAAGTTTTTATAATGTTTATTAATATTTTAAGCCATAATACGGGATTGATTTTAAAACTTTAATAACGTTGCTTTTAATGTTGATTACTTTTGTTAATTGGTTGATTAGGGGTGGGTATTTATAAGACTGGGTTGCTTTTTACTTATTGTTCTGATGAAGCCTCTATTATAGAGAAGAAAGTGCTTAACACAATAAAGTTGGTGATCTTTTTGGATTGTTCCCATCCTACTCAAATTTATTTGGTTTGATATTCCTGTGGTTATAGTGTGGTTTTCCAGTAGTAGGATGGAGGAGCATATTTCCAATGATGACATCTTCAAATTATTGTAACAAATCAATGAGCAGTTGGGGGAACACACTACTCAAATCAAAAGTTTGATGGATAAACATATGGATGGTAGTCCTCCCTTTGGGAGCCTTGGTCTACCTCTTACCCTGCCAACCCCAATAATCGAGGACTCTCAAAATTCAAGACCTTGTGACCAGGATAAAACCCATATTGATTTGGAAGGTAAAGCAACTGAGTTTTTGCAAAACAATCAAATGGGACCTAGTAGTCAGAATATAGGTGGTAATGGTTATGAGAGTCAATAGAAAGAGAATCATTTTTTGTTCAGTAATGGTGGCAATATGCAGCAACAACAATCGTGTAGCTTGGATGAGAAGTTGAAACATTTGGAGAAAGAACTGTTAGTTTTTAAAAAAACTACAACTAGAAAATGCCTACTTAAATAAGAATATAGAAATGAAACAAGTACCCCGTGGTTTAAGAATGTGGAGGTACCCAAATGGTGTAAAAGAAAATGTTGAATTTTTAAACAATGTTCATGTATTATTTGATAAAGCAAGGTTGGACTTAATGATGCTAATGGTTAAATATAATCACATTAAAATGGAGAAAATTTCAAAGGAACTTGATGATCTGGAACAGTCTATTAAGGCTGATGAAGGTTTAACCTTGGCACTAATCAGAGTACGTATCAAAGCCTCAACATTCAGATTAACACTATTTGTAATACTATATTTACACGGAAGGAAAATAAGCATAAAAGAGACCTTAATGAATATGTCAGTGATAGAGTATATCCCCTTTCCAGGGGACCTGACCAACAAAGGCAGGGCAATGATGTCAGTAAGGAAAAGGAAGTGAACTTTCACGGTGTGAACCCCCAAGAAGGGAGTAAACAATGGTTAGAATCAACAGTAAGTACCGAGGAAGAACTTAGGCAGTCTGATCGCTTGCGGGATAAAATTATCCCTTCATCCTCGTCTTTTTCTTGGAAGAGCCGTCAGTAATATGTTACTCAGGGAGCGAGGCCCAAGGACCTAAGGACAAGGAACAATTAAATACGGTAGGAACGCCAAGCTATTTGACATGCACCAGCGGTGAAAAGCAAGTAAGTTTCTTTGCTGGGTTTGGCGACATTTCAGGCAAAACTGATTGTTTGGATAGTAGTACTTCAATTTACCCTGCGGGCTTTTCTGGTACTTTTTCTAATGCACCATTTAGTGGCATTATTGAAGGCTCAGAGCATGGCGAAGTTTCATTATCTTGTACATTAGACTTTTTCAAGCAAAGTGGAGACTTTTTTAGTTGTGATGAAACAAATTTATGTTCGCTTATTGATTTAACAACACACAGTATTTGTTGTGAAGGTAGTACAGTAAATGAAAATGAAAATTTTATTTTTGATGTTGCAACTAACAATTTGATCGATTTTAATTGTTTTTCTAATGTATTGGTAGATAACATTGGTAATAATTTGATGGACATAGGGACACCAACACTAATGAATGATGATATTAATGATGGGGAATGTTGGACATTTTGGTGGTTTGTCTTGAAAATCAGCAACAATGGAATACCAAAGGGGTAGAGCCTGACATAATCACTAACACCAAGGGGGATTTTAAAATTTACAACTATTCTCGGTTGACTATTACTAAACACCATGCTGATTTCCTTGCCAAAGGTTTTACCTTTGTTCCATGTAGAGCTGGAAATCTTCTAGAATCTTTAATTGATTTAAAGAAGTATACAAGAAAATTGAATTTAAAAGTTTGGTTTAACCAAGAAGCTGATGGGGTTAGCCAACCTAGGAATATGTGTAAGAAGCCTAGTACATTGAATCCCCCTTTGAATAAAACTGTGGAGTTATTTGAGAGAATGTGTGAAAGGGAAATTAGAAAAAGATATAATTGTAAAAATAAGATTGATTATTCTAACTTGACCGAGGAGGAAAAATAGTTAATGTTTGAATTTATTAATGACTCAACAGTTAGATTTATGAAACCTGACAAGGGGAGCGGATTGGTAGTTATGGACAGGGGTGGGCTATCTGAATGGTATGAACAGTATTTTACTTGATGATGCCTATGAAGAAAGTTCTCTTAATGAGATTAAAGTGGCATACAAAAAAATAGACCTTACCCTGAATGACATGGTTTATCAGACTCAAATTGATTTAGAAGAATACCATTTTTTTGAGAAATGAATATCCAAGGGTGCCAAATATTTTTGGCATCCCAAACATTCACAAAGGGCTTGTTAACCATAAATTCAGACCCATTGTGGATTGTAAAAAGTCTAAAACATATTTTATTGCCAAGTATTTAGATCATGAAATGCAGAAGGGTCTTTGTGTTTTTGATTATATAACCAAAGACTCATGGCAATTCATTGACAAATGAAATGTAATTAAATTATCAGCTAATATTACCATGGTCACTGGTGATGTGGTAAATTTATTCACTGTGATTCCTCACAATACAAGTATTTAGTGGTTGGATGAACAGCTTACCAAGACTGGTATTTTTAGCCAAAATGAGATCAATAAATTTAGTGTGCTTATGGAATTAGTCCTCGATAACAATTATATTAGTTTTGAGGGGCAGTTTTACAAACAAGTTAAAGGTGTGGCAATGGGGTCAGCATGTGCCCCCATATTTGCCAACCTTCTCACGTCATATTGGGAACAAGAGTATTTGTTTAACAGCCAATTTAGGTCCAACATTGTATACTATACTCGTTTTTTGGATGACCAATTCCTTATCTGGAAAGGGACAGTTGATATTCTGGAAGAGTTTTTTTAAATATATTTATAAATCTGTTGATTTTCTACAATTCACCCATGTTTATAATAGGAATACAGTATTATATCTGGATGTTGAATTGGAGATTGATTGGCATACCTTGAGTTTTAAAACGAAAATACATAGGAAGCCCACATTTTACAACTTATACTTGGATTATGGCAGCTGGCACCCGCACCACCAAAAGAAGGCAGTGGTCAAAGGTCAACTGGTGCGGGCTGCCAGAATGGCTAGTTCTGATGTAGATTTCTTGACGGAAATAAAATTTATTGCTCATATGTTTAAACAAAGAGGCTATCCTGTCAACCTATTAGATGAACTTAGTCTTGAGGTAATCCATAAACGTGAACAAGGCTTGTATGTACCCATCTTATGTTATGGTTTTGCTCTTCGAAATAATGTTAATAAAGAGAAAGCTTCCTATAATTCTCCTTTTATTTTAACATTTAATGGCATGGCATACACCATTATAGATGTAATTAATGCTAATTGGGAAATTCTTCAGTTTGATGCTAGTATCAGTTTAAAAGTTGGTAACTATCCAACACATGTGTTTAGGAGAGACAAACCCATCAAGAATATACTGGAGGTTAGCAGATGTAAAAGTAGAGTCAATAGGAAAATAGGTAATTTTAAGTGCAATTCATGTTCTTTTTGCTCCTCCATAATGGAGACTGACAGTCAAGTTGTGATTAATGGGAAGACACTTAAAATTAAAGGTCAATATAATTGTAGTAAAATTGATGTGATATATACGGCTAAATGTGTGCAATGTCCTACTTTTTATATTGGAAAAACCTCTAAAAAAATTAAAATTAAGAATGGGTGAATATTTGGGAGACATAAGATATTGTAGTGCTACTAGTGCCTTATTTAGGCATATTAAGGACAGATAATCCAAGTCATCCTTTTAAATTCTTTGTGTTGGACCAGTTGGTGAGGGATGAGCAAGGGTGTATTTTGGATGCACACTTAGACCTGAAGGAATTGAGATGGCAGTTGTTTTGAAATGCCTCTAGATATCCTGGTATAAATGAAACCATCAGTATAGCCAGTGTTTTAAAACTTGACCATATTTCTGGTTAGAAAATGTTTATACAATGTTTATTATTCATTATTTATTTAACACGCAGTTCAGTTTCAATGTATAGGGAAACTCATTATTTGCTAATATAGTTTATGAAGTTTTTTATAATGTTTATTGATATTTTAAGCCATAATAGGGATTGATTTTAAAACTTTAGTAATGTTGATTTTAATGTTGATTACTTTTGTTAATTGGTTGATTAGGGGTGGGTATTTAAAAGGCTGGGTTGCTTTTTACTTATTGTTCTGATGAAGTCTCTGTAATAGAGAAGAAAGCGCTTAACACAATAAATTTGGTGTTCTTTTTGGATTGTTCACATCCGGCTCGAATTTATACAGCTTCACAACATGCACCTCGGTCCCTATTGTATATAACATCCCTGATAGATGTCCTCTCCATTGTTCATGTCAGGATGCTTATATCACAAAGAAATCTTATCCATTGTTATGTCACCTTATGTGACAGTCACATAACATACATTCACTGTGCAGTCTGTACTGTGTCATGCAATATGTGATTAGTGTTCCTGCTATGACTGTCTTCATTTACATGCCCTCATCTGCTGTACATTAAAATGTTTCACTGGTCCTCTTTCCCTGTGTTCACTCCTACAATTTATCTGTGTTTCCCTATTCAATACGCACACTTCCCCTTACTGTTTATTTTAAATGGCAGTCCATATACCATTACAGATCATTTAGACAACTTTTGTTCAGTATGCCTGAAATGGGATTCCACACTATTCTGTGTTTGGACTATATACATTGCTATATTATTAACCCAGGTAATCACTGTGGCATGACACGCAATCGCACAGACCTAGTTTGTCCATAGGTAAACAAGTCTACATGTCTGCTGCTGTCCATATTGCTTTATACTGTTTTGGACAGCAACACTGTTGCTAGCCAAGAAACTGTACTTGTTTATGTTTAAACATGGTGGGAACATGAATATGTAATTAGCACTGCTGCTGACTGTGCAAATATGTAAGCTCCATGTAGGCTTTACACTAAGCCTAGATGGAATTTATTGAATCCATAGGGTAGATTTCTGTAACTGCCCTTGTACTTAAATTTTAACTATCTGCAATATATATTTCAATTTTTTGGTGGTGACAGTGTATGCTTGTACAGTATGTATGCATAATATACAATGCTCTAATATAGGGGCATCAAAGTACACTATGACTGCATATTAGGACACAATTATGTTAACAGATATGTGTAATACATGCATTTGACAAGTGTTAATTGGTAAATTATAAACTATAGCTGTACACATCTCTGTTGCACCTTCCTATTGAGATATAGAAGGATAAAATGGATGTGCACTTTGAAGAATAAGAAGGATTACAGTATACACATGACAACATGCCAGTTCTAACAGAAGAAGGTAGTCTTGCAAAATGTATAAAGCAAAAATAGTTACATCTCTCAGCCTCTTACCACAAGAAAGCTGGCCAAAAGTAAAGATACTGGGGGAAAAGGCCAAATATAGGGATACATTTTAAATATTGCCCTTATAAACTTAAACATTGCTAGAATAAAAGGTTCATAGGTTGGTACTAGGCTATTGGCCCTAGGGTCTATACAAGCCTAACCATAACAATTCCCTGGCTATTTCTTCCCACAGTATTTACTTCCCTGGACCCCTGTCTAGTAGGGCGACTGACGTGATCCCTGGAGTGAATTTCCTATCTCCCATCCAATCATCAAGGTTCCTTTTGAAAAGGGCCAAAGAGGCACTCTGCTTGACATGTATGGGCAGTCTATTCCAGAATCTGGGAAATCTCTGGGTCAGGAACCTATCCCACTAGCATGTTTTGTTCATCGTGATGACAAGGTTTAGATCCCTGGAGCGTGTGTCTCTGAGGGACTGGGATTTTTTTAAGTGCAGCATGTCCAACAGCTCTGGGTTTGACATGGCCTTGTACGTTAAGCAGAGATCGCCTCTGAGTAGATGATATGCGACAGAGTATAGGTGGAGTTTTTTTAGATGGTCAGCATTGGGCATCTGCTTTAGGCCTGTGATTCTTTTAGTGAGGTATTTCTGCTGCCTTTCCAGTTACTGCAGATGTCTTGAGAGGTACATACCAAAAGGGGAGTTGTATTCTATAATGGGTCTAATGAGGGATGAGTACAGCGGGACAATGACCTCCTTTTTACTGGATGAAAAGCCCTTAGTGATGAGGTGTGCCACATAATAGGATTGCCTGACTGTTGTGGTGATGTGGTTATCGAAGGTGAGACCACTGTCCACCTGTGCCCCTAGGTATCTTATCACATTTTTGGTGTTTAGTGTACTGCCACCTATGTGGTAATTCATGGGTAAATGTTTTTGCCCAAAGGGGATAACTATACATTTCTTGGCATTGAGCTTGAGCCCATGGCTCTGGCACCAAGCACCTGTTTCTGTAAGGCCCTTTTGTAGAATAACCACATCATTTGGGGATTCAATAATAGCTCCCAGTTTGCAGTCATCTGCGAACTTTGTTAGCCAGAGTCCCTTAGTGTTGGCCTGTACTTCAGAGAAGTATATGCCAAACAGGAGCGGTCCCAGGACTGAACCCTGAGGTACTCCACTTGTCACTTGTCTGGAGCTGGATTTGGAGTTGACTACTTTAAAGGTGTGGGTTCTGTCAGTAAGCCAGTTGGCAACCCATTGAGTGACGTAGAGATTAATGCCCAGCTTAGTAAGTTTATCTATGATTCCAGAGTGGGGGGTGGTGTTGAAGGCCTTGTTAAAGTCCAGATAGGCTGTGTGGTCCACCTTACCCATGTCCACAGCTCTAGAGACTGATTTGTGTGCTATACTGCTGTGTGCTACACGAGCTAAATGAGGAATTAAACCCACACATAAGGCAGCTGTTTAATCTCAGCCTTACCACAGGATACATGCCCAAGGAGTGGCGTACGGCAACTGTGGTCCCACTCCACAAAGGCGGTGCCTCTACGGACCCTGGTTATTACCGCCCCATAAGCTTAACAATTCTAGTCTGCAAAGCTATGGAGAGGATCATAATGGAGCTCATAAACAAAGATATAGGGGACTTGCAGACATTGGACCCGACCCAGTTTGGCTTCGTCAAGGGCAGATCATGCCTTTTGAACTTGGTCGACTTCTTCGAAACAGTCACCAAGGCCATTGATGAGGGAAAGGCAGTCCATACAGCCTACCTTGACCTTGCAAAGGCTTTGACACAATACCCCACTGGTATTGTAGAAAAACTACCAGCTTAAATGTAAACCCATATGTCACAAGATGGGTTGCAAACTGGCTTAAGGACAGAACCCACAGGGTTAGAGTTGCTGGCGCTATGTCAGACTCCAAGCCGGTCACAAGTGGTGTCCCACAGGGCTCAGTCCTTGGCCTCCTATTGTTTGGCATCTACTTCTCAGAAGTACAGGCCAACATGGGAGGACTTTGGCTGACAAAGTTTGCAGACGACTGCAAACTGGGCCATAGTGGAAAGTGCATCGGACACGGATATCCTTCAGAAGGGACTCAGGGAAACAGATAGCTGGTGCCAGAGCCATGGCCTGAAGTTAAATGCCAAAAAATGTATATTCATACCCTTCGGGAAAAACAAGGTAACCCCAAGCTACCATATAGGTGGCAATCCACTAAGCACAGAAAAGGTTATCAGGGACCTGGGGACCCAGGTTGACAGTGGCCTTTCTTTTGACACTCACGTTGCTAAAGTGGTTAGAAAGACCTTCTACATTGCCCACCTGATCATGAAGGGATTCACATACAGATCTAGTGAGGTCATTGTTCCCCTGTACTCTTCACTTATCAGACCAATGATCGAGTACAATGCTCCATTCGGGATGTATCTCACCCGACATCTGCAGCAATTGGAGAGACCCCAAAAGTTCCTCACCAAAAGGATAAAGGGACTCCAAAATCTGTCATATGCTGCCAGATTGAAGAAACTCCAGCTCTATTCAGTCGCATACCGTCTGCTCAGAGGTGACATGTGCCTGACATACAAGGCCATGTCCAACCCGGAATTAATGGACATGCTCCACCTCAAAAAAATCCAAATCCAACAAAACCACTAGAGCAAGCGACTTAAACCTTAGCACGGATATAAATAGGACGTGCTGGAGGGATAGATTTATCACTCAGAGACTCCCAGTCCATGTGAGGCAGAGCACCTCGCTGGCTCTGTTCAAGAGAAATCTTGACCTGTGGATGGGAGATCGTAGGTTTACCCCGGGAATCATCTCTGTGTCACTGCTGGACAGAGGCACAACAAACTAATGGGTACAGTATTTTTTCATATAAGGGGTGGCGTAAGCAAAAAACTTTGGGCTAGGCTTATAAATGCCTTAGGGCAGATAGCCTAGTATAAACCTATGAACCTATTTGAAGAAGTCAATCAGGTTCAGGAGTCAAGATCAGCCCTTCACAAACCCAAACTGCATGGGGTGCAGTGTTTGAAGGTTGCCAATGTCTTTGTTTATAAGTTCCATGATAATACGTTCCATGGCCTTGCAGATCAAGCTCGTCAGACTGATGGAGTAGTAGTTCTTGGCATCCATGGTGGATGGTTTTGTGATAGCATGCATTTTCTGAAAGTTATGAAGTCTGAACCTCAAATGTCTGTCAGTATTTAGTGATTTCAATCTTCAATAATTTGATAGAAGCCCACAAATTTTATGAGTAATAGACTAAAAATATGAGGCAAAAATCTGGACAATTGAGAGGTATGATACAGTAAGGAAATAGATAAAGGACAAATGCTGCCATTTGAATAAGGAGACAAGCTATTGTGAATGATAAAGGAAGATATAAACAGAAAAATCCCATATGAAGTTTGGCATCTCCTATGGGATTTCTGATTTCTTGTCAGACTTGCAAAGAGAATTCATCCAGAAAGACATTATAAAGCCCACTTACGTCTTCCCTGTACCTTCTCCTTTTGTGTTGTATCTCCATGGATTTTATTTCTTATCATCAGTTGGTACCCCTTCATTGTTCCCACATAGAATCTACTGACTTCCCTATTGTAGCAATAATGTGCCTTCCCTTATCACTTGAGTTTTATAAGTGCTAGATACACCAGACGTCTCCCTGCCCCTTCCTATTTCAAATATTAGCCAACTCCAAATCCAGCTAAAAACCTTTTCAGTGAATGACTCTTTGTTGAATGCTCATTGTCAAAACCTTGCTCCGTCAAACAGCCATTTCAGTGAATTTTTTCCTAGAGGAAAAAAATGCTTGGCCATCATCGTGAATTTGCCCCTTTCTCTGTAGTGCAATCTCAGAGTTGGTATATTTAGTTAGGGGGTGTGGAGGGTTTTAAATATTATGACATTTTAAGCTGGTCACATTTTTTTCCCCTAGGAAAAAAATTAGCTGAAATGGACATTTGATGGAGTAAGGTTTCGACAATGAGCATTCAGCAAAGAGCCGTTTGCTGAAAAGTTTTTTCGCTGATCTAATATAGACCCCAAATGTCATAGCACTGGATCCGTCTCTACTCTTTTCTGTAGTTCCAGTGACAAATGAGGTTTGGGACAAACTAATTTGTCCGGGACCCTCTTTAGTGATTGAGAAAGGGGAGGTATTTTAGGATGAAAAGTAGGAGTTTGGTATGGTTAAGACAGGTTACAGGGACTAGGCTACTGGACAATAAGGAGTTAAGTGGTTTAAGAGGTTAGAGGAAGTGAGGTAGGGACTTAGATTAGTTGATATATTTGGGAATAGAGGAAGTGGTGTCACATTCAGGAGTGAGATAGTGAGTTGGTTGAAGCTAACCCACATCCAGATGACCTTGTTGGTACTTCAGTGGCAGGTAGGCCTTGGAGTGTGTGTGCTGCAAAGGAGGTTTCAGAATGGATCATGTGTGATTTTTTTTTTGTCTCCCTTCCTGAGGTCTATGAAAAGTTGGCTGTTGAAAAGGGTCTGTTTAAAGTTGTGGGAGCAAGGAGGTATGGAGATGGCTGTGTGAATGGAGTGGAGGTTTGAGAACTGAATGAGGACCGCATGACATTTGAGTGAGGTGCAGTTGTGGATGTTAGGAGTGAATGCTGCATGCTGCTAAATGCTGGTGGTGCATGGCTTACCTTGATGTGAAGAGGGTGTGGCAGTTTTCTTTTGTTCCGTTGTGGCCTTGGGGTGCTTCAGTGGTATGGGGGATCGGTTCCATTAAGTTGTTGCATTGCTTTGTTTTCATCACTGGAGGTCATGGTGGTGTTCATCCTTGCTTCCTTGTCATTCCCTGGTGGTCCCGTGGCTTTGGTTGGTTGGTGGTAGTAAATTGGTGCTGTGGGTCATGATGCCACAATTTTGGCTGGTTGTTGGTACCATGGTGCCCTGGGTGGGTCCGTTGCAGTTGTAGTCCTGGTGGTTTGGTTTTGCAGCTTGAAGAATGGCCGATCACATGGCTGAAGCTTTCACACATGCACAGTGAGGCCAACAGCCATTAGTGCAGATTGATGAGAGCTCGTTGGTTAGCTTCTGAGCTCTGGGGAGGCAGCTCGGATGGAGCTTCATCATGCTAAAGGATAGGTCCCTTACAGCTGAAGTGGCCAGTTTCTGTTTCTTTTCTTTACAAAAAAGAAAATATGTTGACAGTACAAAGTACTAATCATTGGCCATGCTTATACAGGAGACAGAAGAGGTGATGTTTAGATGGGTGCCCCTAATGGATAGTGAAAGATAAAAAAAATAAATAAATATAAGTAAAAAAAAAATAAAATACATGATGACACAGGATTTAGTCCTTGAAAGGAACAGTGGAGTGAGAGAGACCATCGCTATGCCTTCGGGAGTGGGGGAGGCGGGATCGCTCCATCTACAGCTCAGATGGCTTAGACAGTTCAGATGATGTAGAGGTACATTACAGTGATTGTAGTGCACGGGGTCCTAGGTTCAGGACTTGGAAGTGATGCCTTTTATAAAAAAAAAAAAAAATTGCAAGTTGATTTATTATATTACTTTATGTTGATTGCTTAATTGGTTGATTTATGTGTGTATAAATAGGGGAGGTTTATAGAATGTATGTTACTTATTGAATGCTGTTTGGCCGAGGTGATAAAGGGTAATAAACCTTTCTGGATTTGTTGGTGGTTGTTTGTTGCTTCGCTCAGTTCTGAGTTTCTGTGGCTAATGTTACACTGGTTTGGCCGGCTTGTTGATGCTGGGGGACTGCACTGATTGTAGTGCATGAGGTTAGATAGTCAAGTGGACTGTGATCATGGTGTAGGGCTATAAGGTAGGATGAGGTGTAGTTGGTGCTGCTGAATGGTCAGGAAGAAGAGGATGGTGTACATGGTCGTTGCCATTAGTAATAATGTTTTTTTCCCTTTTGCTGATGGCTAACTTGCAGGGACTGTGGCAGCATTGGGATGCCAAAGTGGTGCAGGCTGAAGAGCTTTTCCAAGAGGTGTCAGTGACTGAGGCTATTGCAGAGCAGGACCAGGAACCTGGTCATAAAAGGAGGCATTCCACGTCAAGAACCACAGCTACAGGGATGAGGCATTGAACAGCGAAGGAGGTGGTTACAGTGGGCCCATCAGTTCCAGGCAGGACGCCAGACAGAGGTCCGGGTAATGATTTTGCATCAACAGTTTTGGCAGGCAAGTTAGGTGATAAGGATGTGGGGGTAAGCGGGGAGAAGAGGGAGACTAGGGGTAGAGAATTTAGTAGAGAATGTAATACAGTAGGGTGTGTGATGGTGGAGGTTGCAGAGATTTCTGGGACCAGTGGGGAAGAAGCAATTGGATAGGGTAGTGTAGGGTCAGTAGATACCATGGGATTGGATTCTAAGCTTGGTTCCAAATTTGGTCTTCGTCCAGGGGATTGGTTAACCACACAGGCCTTGGGTTAGGGTTCAGGGACAGTCTTTTTGACACCGCACATTCCATCTTCAGTAAAGGAAAAAATTTGGAAAGGGGAATATGTGGATGTATTTGAGCTAATTGATGCAGAAGGAGTGCAGTGACTGGTAGTGGCAGAGTCAGCCAATAGTAAGGATTTGTTGGGGGCTTTGGCAGCTTTGGTTAGAAAAGAGTAGGTAGAATTTGCCCTAGGACTTGGGATAATTGGGTAGTTGGTTTTGTTTACTACATGGGAGGTGAAACTTGCAAAGGATGGGTCTTTGGCTTTGCCACTTTTGGGTTATTTTCTCATGATTTGAGAGGCGCAGTGGTTACGGCCAGGGAATGAGTGGTTATGGTATGATCAGAGGTTCCGGAAGCATAAAGCAGTGGATCTTTCCCTTCTCTGAGAGGTGTGTCATCCTGACATTTGGTTGGCTACCATGATGCATAGTTATGGGGGGATTAGTGGAGGGGGCAAAGGGGGAGAAGGAGTTGGTGTGTGTTGGATCTTTAATGGTGGGAGTTACTTGTGGGTGAGGTACAAATTCTTGAACTTTTGTTCAAGGTGTGGTGGGAATCATCCAGCCATTCAGTGTGGGTGCCATGACATCAATGCTATGAATGCAAACTTCATGTCAAGAGAGGGTGGCTTTCCCTCCGTTCAGGGGTTTCAGGTAGTCAGGCAGTCAGGGGTAGAGGTAATTTTCATGGATCACATGGAAGTAGATTTTTTTAGGGGGAATAGGGAAGAGTTCCCTTTCCCCATTATTGTGGAGGTTTTACAGTGCATGATCCAAGGCTTTATCCAAGGCTTTCCCAACCTTGCTCTTAAGGATGAGATATTAGATGGGTTTCAGCAAGGGTTTCCTATCAAATCTCAGGTGATGGGAGATGGGAGGTTTGTAAGAATCTGCAGTCAGTGTGGGACAAGGATGATATATTCTGGGGATTGGTGGAGAAGGAGTGTCAGACTGATCTGTTACTGGGTCTGTTTGATAGTCTGCCTTTTGTTAATTTTAAAGTTTCACCATTGGGGTTAGTACCAAAGAAGCAGGGTGGTGAGTTCAGGTTGATTCATCAATTGTCATATCCTGAAGGGGGTTCTGTTAATGATTACATTGTGGATGAGGATGCTAGGCTTAGTTATGCATCCTTAGATGATGTGGTCAGGGTGATTAGGGATTTTAAGGAGCCATGGTTAGTAAAGGTGGACATTGAGTTGGCCTTTCATTTACTGCCAAACTGGCAGAAGGATTGGCCATTACTGGGTATGGTTGTGGGTGACAAATATTATTTTGACAAAGCTATGCCAATGGGTTGTCCAGTTGCATGTGCAACATTTAAGAAATTTAGTATGGTTTTGCAGTGGGTGTGGCTGCAGAAGGTGGGTACACAGAAGGCAGTGCAGTACTTGGATGATTTCTTGTTAGTTGGGGGAAGGAAGAGTAGGTGCGCAGGAAGGGTTGTGGGAATTCATGAGCATGTGTGAGGACCTAGGGGTACCTTTGGCTCAGCATAAGCTGGAAGGTCCAGCAAGAGCATTAGAATTTTTGGGATTAATGGTGGATGCAGAACATGGTTTGTTTTGTTTGCCTATGGATAAGATAGACTGACTGAAGGCTATGATAAGGTCAGTTGTGACTAAGGATAAGGTGCAGATCCGGACAGTTATGGAGCTGTTCAGGCTTTTAAAGTTTGCATGTCAGGAGGTACACCCAGGGTGTACTTTTTATAGGTCAGTGGCATTTTTGTTAAAAGGGGAAAGAGTAAACACCACTGGGTTACAGTGGTCGCTGGTGACTTCAAATCAAAGGGGACTGCAGGAGACAGCTGAATGGGTAGGGCCAATGGGAAGGGGTGTGGCCAACTAGAAAGGGGAGGAGCTATGTTCAAAACTACAAAAACTGGAACTTTAAATACGCTGCCCTGGGTGCCAAACCATCATTATGAGCCTCCAATCAAGACAAATGAATTGTAGAAGAAAAAAAATATTTCATTGCATTGGCTGCATGACAGCTTACTTAATATCTAGATTGAAACAAAAAGGTTGCAAGGCATAACAAGTAAATTACTTTTTAAATACATTACTGGAATGCCAGTCAAAATCAAGTACAAGAAAAACAAGCAGCACTCAAACCACTTTTCCTTGCACTGCAGTTCTAATTATAATTTATATTCAGCTTTATAAAAGTACCAAGTAACATGCTGAAAGTAGCAATCTCTGTGATACCCCCACTTGTAAAAATGTTTCTTATCCAAAAGAGACCTGCTGCCTGACAACAACTAGCTACTTGTTTCATGGGGAAAACATAATCAAAGTAAAAAATGAACAGCAAACAAGAAACAAGCTCAAGATAAATTGCTTAAAGGATTACTGCACAGGTTATGGACCGCACATGATAGATTGGCATTCTGTTTAGTTTACGGGTAAAGCCTGCAAAGATGACTGCAAGTCTCCAACAAAGGTAATGAACTTCTTAAAATAATGTAATCCTGTCCTTTATTACAAATACTGTCATATGCATTTCAATATCCAAGGCTTATATGTTATCTAGTTATGTAAGTATTCTCTGCATGGCAACAACAAAAAGGCTTTCAATTTTGGTAATTCTTTAACAGTATGCTTATTACAGCTTACTTGCATCTTACAATCTCAGACAAGCTTACCTGATGGTCATGAAAGCATTGCTACTTAAACACAGAGCAATGGGCACTTTCTGAATAATAAGCATAAATCAGCAGTATAAGAATATGCCAGAAAACCAGAACATTTTGCAAAATCAAGCAAAGACAGATGAAAAGCCACTGTAATACTTGTGTCTACCTTGGATGGCGGCATATTCTGCACACTTACACTGCATAACTGCTCCTTGCCTTGCTTGGACACATCCAGAGTTACTACATGGGGGAGTGGGGGTACAACAAGTATGTCACAATTTGAAATGTCTCTGGCTGACTGTGATGGCCCTGACACATTTGTCATACCTCAGAGCAGGAAATCTGGACAAAGCCATACATAGAAGTGGGACAAAGGCCCAAAAATAAGCACAATATTTAAATATTGCACTTATAAACTTTCTAATAGAATAGTAGGTCTTGTATTAGTATGTATTTTCTGAAGGGTATGAAATCTGAAATTCAAATGTCTGTCATTCTTTTCTAACTTCAATCTTTAATGATTTGCCTCTAATTTGCCAGAAAACCACAATTTTATGAAAAATGGACCAAAAATGTGATTCAAAAATATAAACTAGCCACATAATACAGCTGGGAACCTGTCAAAGAAAGGACACTTTTTTAATATTAGTACTGTTAACTTGAGCAGCTGACAAAATAAACAAATCTACATGCATTTCTGAAATAAAAGTAATCTATAACTCTGATTATTACAGTATTTATTAATTGTAAACCCTCCATGTTTTCTTACAAAATTCCCATTTTGTGGAGGGATTATTAGAGGGAGAGCAACATTTTGAGCCAAAATCGGGGACAGTTGAGCGGTTTGGATATGCCTAATTCTATAAAGTAATTTATTTGCATGTACCTCAACCTGTTAATGCAGGAAATCTGGACAAGGCAAAATATATTGGGGGAACATACAAACAGTACTAAATATTGCTCTTGTATAAACTTAGTTGATAGAATAACAGGTCTTGCTTTAGCATGCATTTTTCTGAAGGTTATAAAGTCTGAAACTCAATGTCTGTCATTATTTAGTGACTTAATTCCTAAATTATTTGCCAGAAAACCACGAATTTTATGAGGAACAAACCAAAAATAAGAAATCTATTCATTCTGTGAAAATATGGAAAGTTGAGAGGTATAGTTCAGCCGGGGCTGTTTCTGAGTTTGCCGCCCTTCCCCCTCACAAAATCATGGTTGAATGGAGCCTCCCCCCTACAGCCATTCCAAAGTCCCATTACCTGGCTATTTCACCCCATTTACCATAAACACTGTAATGTGCATACTGCTTTACTTCTACAATGATTTGGATTTCATTTGAAAGTTTTATTTTGTATTTTACAGCACAAACACTAAGACATCTGCTAAACAATGCAATGCAGTCTAACAATGAAAATAGAGTTAGCATTAAAACTTCTCTACCCTTGAAACTCACATTCATTGAAACAGCATTGAAATCCACATTCAAAGAAAATACATTTGGCTAGTATAAAGATTAACTTTGGGCTGTTTTCAAATTATAGGCCCCTTGCACACAAGACATACATGTGCTGTGTGATACACCTTCCAGATTGTATTAAATTATATTCCTTGTATAATACAATACAGTTGTTAGAGGGTGTTTTAAATTTATTGTTTTAAACATTTTTCCAGTAAACAATGAAACAAAATGCATGCACCAATAATGACAAAACTATTCAGTTGAGAACATTTCCTTCATAAAAATCTACTCAAACTTCTACAATCCACCAGTATCAGTAAATATGCAAATCTCTGCAGAAGTAAAAGTCATCTATAAAATTCCACATTAACGAGATCTGTAACTAATGAAGAGGTTGCTGCTATATATTTCATTGTTTCATCTACAAATAAAATGCCTGTATCTTTGCCAAAGAGGACATTCTCAGTACGGCAGCATCCACTTCCCTGTGGGAGTAGAACCTACAGCCTTCTGCATCAGAAGCAAGTACACTACCTATTGTGCTATTAACAATGCAAGCAGACTTACCAAAAGCAGACCTAAACATCTCTTCCCCTGCAGCTCTCAGCTCCTTCTAAAATCTACTTGACACTCAACTGTATCTCTTAACTTCGCAGCACAAGAAATCTGGAAAAAGCCAACATTTATTGGGGAGGGACAAAAGCCCAAAAACAAGGGACACATTTTAAACATTGCTTGTATAATCTTGGAAAGTTGCTAATATAAAATGCTGTGGTACCATCATACATTTCACTGCCAAGTCTTGAACCCTGTGCAAAACAGTCAGAGCAACATACCACCATGCCAAATCAGCTGTTTTATGAAAAAGAGGAAGACTGAAACTTAATTGGCTACCATTTAGTTAATTCAGTTCTCACCATAGCTGTCAACCTCTTAGCATAAAACACCTGGACAAAGTCAGTAATGGGGGAATATAGCCCTCAAACATATTCAGTAAATTCAGTTCTCAACATAGTTCTCAACCTTAGCACAAAAAAACTGGAAGAAGCCAATAATGGGGGAATACAGTCCCAAAAACTGAGACACATTTCAAATATTCATCTTATAAACTTAGAAAATTGCTAGAATAAAAGGTTTTGTGTTACTATATACTTTTTGAAGAATATGAAGTCTGAAATTCAAATGCCTGTCGATTTTATTTAACATTTGTTAACCAGGAAAGTCTGACTTGGAACAAAAGACAATTTTCAGCAGAGGCCTAGGGAGAAATACTGCAGACACGTCTTTGTAACATGGGAGGACACCAGAGCAAACCCAAACACAAACACAGGGAGGACATGCAGACTAAAACAGAAGGCACCCCAGTCAAGAATCAAACCAGAAAGCCTCTAGCTTTGAAGTAACAATGCAACCACTGCACTATCAAATATCTAAGCAATTAAAAGTCCAGAAACCACAGATTTTATGATGAACAGAACAGAACAAAATTTGAAGCAAAAATCTGCAAGCATTTCACAAATGGCAGTGGGTAGAGAATTCAGGCTCTTGTTACCTGCACCCAGGGTACAGGGTTCAAGCATGAGGTATTCTCTAACCACCACCAGGTATCCTGAGTTCTCTCTGTAACTACCAGTATCACACATGCCATATGATCAAAGCAAAGAGAATTAAATAATGTTATTGTGCAATAGCCCACACCCGGGTGTGGGTAAGGCTGGATTTACCCACAGTTCTCTTTGTTGAGTCACTCAGGCTTTGCCCTTGTAACCAAACCACACCAACTGTGGGTAAATCCAGCATTACCCACACGCAGGCATGGGTTATTGCTTAAATATAAAACATATGATCTCTATTTTACTAAAACCTATATATTTTACACTGCTCCAAAGAAGTCTGCTTGCAGTAAGATGAAAGCACTCAATTATTACATATGTCTGTCAGCTTTTGTGGTTAGCAGTTTTTAGATTACTGCTTCTGTTTACCTGACCATCAGTGAAAGATGTTCAGTTTTTAGCTATAGATACTTGCTGTTTCACTATGGTTTCCTCCGCCAAACTGAAATTCTCCCATGCAAATATATTATAGCTGAATGAAGGCAGCAACAAAATACCATTCAACCTGCAGGGAGCTATAGAGACCCTAGCTTGTAAAGATTCTAGCTGTGCTAACCTTACCCTCTATGGAAAGCCTTTGTACGAATATTATCACCATCATACAGATATTAATGTAGATAATAATGAAGTGTAGATAATAATGAAGTGTTGCTACGAATGTTTGTCAAGACTAATATTAGTGATAAGAATTTGATACTTTAACAAAGTGACTTCATGACCATTTTTGGTAGTCATCAGAATTGTATTATAGTACTGATGGTAACAATCAGTAGTAAGCAGTAGCCAAAGAAGGCTATAAAGTCACCAGGGATTAGGCTGAAGTCCTGGAATCTGACTAAAGTGAAAATACAGGAGTTCAAGGAAAAGGCTCAAGGCTCTATCACCTCTGGAAGAAAACAAAATAGATGGAACTGAAGATGAATGGCAGTGTCTCAGAATTGCCTGGGCAAAGATGATGAAACAGATGTAGCTGAGACATATAGGAAATAGATAATTAAGGAAAGTTGGTAGTGAAATGCAGAAGTCCAGAAAGTTACCAAAAGAAAGTGCAAGAAGTGGGAATCGGGCAGAGCCTTGCCATCCCCCACGTTCTTGTCATTTGCAGCAGGTGTCCTAGCTGCTAATCAGACTCAGGTCTCATCATAGAGCATTATTTTTGCCAAGACAGCTGGCAACCTACTTAGCTTTAGTGAAGAGCATGGTTACTGGGAAATGGGGAATTGACATTTAAGTGGAAAGTGGAAAACAGTGTTTGTATCTGAGTGGATTTTGCCATACAGGTAGAAAGGAACTGCAGCTAACTAACCAGACAGTTGTGATTCACTTCTCATTTAGGAGGGGGTTCTTTGACGTTGTTCTGATTTTCATACTTTCTGTGTGTTTTTGTGCATCTGTAATGAAGTTCCTTTCCTTCTGCAGGCCTATACAGTCTACTGCTAACATCTATACTATGAAAAATGTATATAGCCAATGTAACTGGTTTTCACTGCAGTCTAGTTTTGCAGAAGTAATTAGACAGCCCTTCCAAAATACCATACTGGCAGCAGTAACACCAGGGTTTCCTCTGGCATCAAAAAACAATGCTTTAAGAAAATTAGTGCTATAATATCAACATCAGGCTGGTAAATATAGTATAGTATTCCATGATTTGCCATTAAAAACACTGGCCATAAGCCTAATTTTTGCAGCAATGCATTTTATTAGCAAGGATCGTTTCAGCTTTCTTAAAAAACCTGCCCCACATTTGAACTAACATTACTGTTTGCTACTGCAAAATAAATAAATCTGGGTCTGCTCTAAAGAAATCAAAAAGGCAAAAAAAAAAAACCTCAGGATAACATGCTGCATATAAATTTCTCTCCTGCTCTTGTGCTTCTTTCTCTCTCTCTGCACTCCCTTAACTTAAAAAGTGATTACACAAATCTCATGCAAGATGCTACTCATTAATAACGTCCGACATGTTGTAGAAAACAGCAGCAGCTACTCGAACCATGTTGATTTCAGAACACAGATCGCGAGCTAGCAGTAGCTTTAAATATTATCGATGTAGTGTTAGAAACTGACAAGTCACTTAAAACCTATTTTAATGGGTTTGCTCTTCTCTAAACAAATGCAAGCAGACATATGCAGACACACAGTGATGTTATTTTAATTTCTAAACATGCTACAGTAAGATGGTATTTAGTAACTGCAAAAATGATGAGCTTAATTAGGTTCCAGAAAGCATTACAGCTAACCTTTACTTCTCTTACATTTCACATATTTGTATACTCATAAAACACAGATACACACACACACACACACACACACACACACACACACACACACACACACACACACACACACACACACACACACACACACACACACACCTTACCTTATGCTCTGGTTTCCAGTCCCATTCAAAGTGACATGCGGAGGTTGCAAACATGGCCAGGCTCAGGGCTGGTTGATCCAAAACAAATTAAATCCCAGTGTCCTGTGGAAATTGCAAGCATGGCCGGGCTGGTTTTCCCGTGAGAAGGAAGCTTAAACACCGTACTCTCACGGGAGGACTGAGAGCAGGCTCCAGCCTACAGACAATGCAGTCTGGAGTTATTCTGTGCTATGCGGTCATCACTGTACAGACTTTTGGGCATCTGCAGGGCAAGATGCCTTTCCCTCTCTCCAGACTGCTGATACAGCAGTCAGTCTAGAGTTGTGAGTTCCAGAACTCCAAGTACGCATGCGAGCAGTTCCAGGACTCATGATTATGTTTTTACTGATTTTTTTTTTACTGATTTGCATTTACAGGTGGAGGGTCTGCTGATTTGTATTTTACTTTTACAGGTGGAGGGGCTGCAGTCCTGCAGTCCTATAGCACGAGCCACTCCTACTGGGTTAGGGTGAACAAGTTGGTTTGGGAGGATTTGTTGCTGTGGTTGTGTTTTTTGGATCAGTTCAATGGGATTTCCTTTTGGCAGACAGATTGGGTGGGGCAAGAGGAGCTTCAGTTATTCATGAACACAGCAGGGGGTATTGGCATTCGGGCTTATTTTGGGGGACAGTGGTTTGCAGTTAAATGGCCTCTGCATTGGAAGGAGGAATTAAAAAGAGATGTTGCATTTTTAGAGTTGATGCCTATTTGGGCAGCTTTGGTAATTTGGAAGGATCAGTTATGGGGGAAGTGGGTTATTTTCCTTTTGGATAACATGGCAGTGGTGCGGGTTTTTCAGAAGAAGATGGTTAGGTCAGAGTTGTTACTGCTGATTCTATGTAAGTTGGCTTTACAGAGTTTGTTAATAAATTTTTCATTTACAGGGGTGCATGTACCCGGGGTGAGGAATGACATTGCTGATAGCTTGTCCTGATTTCAGTTTTCCAGGTTTCGGCAGTTGGCTCCAGGGGTGGAGAAAGTGCCGGTACTCTTACCAGAAGAGGTGTGGAACCTTGGGTCGAGGTAACCAGGAGGTTGGTGCGGCATTCTTGGGCTTTGTCTACAAGGAAGGCTTACGGTAGAGCACTTTGTGAATTTGATCAGTTTGTATTACAATTGCCAGAAGATGAAGGGATGTGGTCTGAGGAGTTACTGCTTCATTATTTAGCTTGAGCTTAGGATTTAGGTAAAGCCTTACAAACAATTAGGGTGGAATTGGCTGCCATCAGCATATTTGTGCGAGTATCTGGGTTACATGACTTTACGAAGTCATGGACAGCAGGGTGTATGCTGAAAGGATGCGGGAAAGTGGTTGGTGAATGCACTGATATGAGATGGCTGCTGACAAGAATGTTGTTGAAAGTTTTGTTGAAAGGTTTAGCATTGTTGGATAGTAACTCCTCAGATTATGTTATGTGGGTTACGTTGTGTATGGTTATATCTTGGTGTGTTTTGAGTGTTTGAGTTGTTAGGATCATTACCATGGAGGGAAGTAATGATGGGTGCTTTGTCAGTTATTATTGGGTTGTGAAAGTCTAAGACAGATCAATTGGGTAAAGGTTCAGTTGTCGTTCTCAGGGCAGATTGGGATGTTAGACTTTGCCCAGTATGGTGGGCCATGGAGTTAAGACGGATTCAGGTGAGAGGTCCATATGATTTGGTTTTCTGATTGGCTGATGGGAAGGGAGTGGCAAGTGGTCATTTCATGCATCTTATTGGGAGGGTTTTTCATTATATGGGTTTTCCACTGGAGAGGTTTGCATCTAATTCCTTTTGCATTGGTAAGGCTTCAGATTTGGCTAGGGATGACATTTCAAATGAGGTTATTAAATGTGTGGAGAGGTGGTCTTCCAATGCATTTCTATCATATATTAGATAGAGTTTTTATTTGTATATGTTGTTAATTTTCTTTTCTTTTCTTTTAGGAAAGCAGATTGTCATCATGGGTCACTCTTATAGCCACTGGGCAGAGAAATGGGCAGCAGTTAGGGTGGATGGTAAAAACTTGGGTTTGTCTCACTTAACTTGAACAGTGACTTGGCATGGGATTAGAGGGCTTAGATGGGACAGATTGATGCACGAGTTTGAACAGGTAAGATTTTGAGAGATGGGTATCCCCAAATATTAGTGGTTCATTTGGGAGGCAATGATTTGGGAATCCTTTCAAAGAAGCAGTTAGTAGATATCCTTTTACAGGATTTGTTGGAGTTGAAGACTTTGTACCCTGGTATGTGCATAGTGTGGTCAGAGTTAGTTCCACTTTTGATATGGAGGAATGCATTTAGTTATTGGGCTATTGAGTGGGTTAGGAGGTTTGTTAATCAGAGGTTAGCTAGGCAATTAGGGGTTTTATGTATGCATGCCATTAAACATAGGGACTTTTTGGATGGTGATGTAGTTTGGTTTTGATCAGATGGGGTGCATTTGAATGATGTGGGTTTGGATTTGTTTAACATTCACTTTAAGTTGTTTTTAGAGGGTATTGTGAAGACTATGGGATGAGAGGGGGAACAGCCTGAGTGCAGGCTGGTGGGCAGAAAAGAGGGACAGGATTGTCCTCTTCTGTTTCCCCTCTAGGTAAAGGTGGTCATGGCTTTAAGTTGGGAATCAAGTGAGTTGATGGATGCTGCTTGACAATAAGGGAAATGAATTGGATGATTGTTGATTTGAAAGGGTGAGCAGGTATGCTGCCCTTTTAAGGTTGGTTGGGTGAGTAGGTATTCTGTCCTGATGGATGATTGAACAGAGTGAGTGGGTACGCTGCCCTGAGATCTTATGAGAATTTTGAAGTTTACTGTTATTTGTTTCTATGTAAATAAAGTTTATGGTTATGTAATATCAATAAAGGTTGTCAAATATATTTTGGTCTTGGTGTGAGTTATTTAAGGGGGACTGGGACAAATGAGGTTTGGGACAAATTAATTTGTACAGGACCCTCTTTAATGCCTGAGAAAAGGGAGGTATTATTGGGATGAAAAGGGGGAGTTTGGTATGGTTAAGGCAGGTTACAGGGACTAGGCTTCTGGACAATAAGGAGTTAAGTGGTTTGAGAGGTTAGGGGAAGTGTGGTAGGTTAGGGAGGGACTTAGATTAGCTGATGTATTTGGGAACAGATGAAGTGGTGTCACATTCAGGCATGAGTTGGTGATCCCCCCCCCAATAACATTTCTTTGGGTTATTGTTAGTTTGAGGGTGGAGAAGAGGGACAGGATTGTCCTCTTTTGTTCCCCCTCTAGGTAAAGGTGGTCATGACTTAAAGTTGGGGATAAAGTGAGTTGATGGACGCTGCTTGACAATAAAAGAAATGAACTGGATGATGGTTGATTTGAAAGGGTGAGCAGGTACGCTGTCCATTTAAGGTTGGTTGGGTGAGTAGATACGTTACCCTGATGGATGATTGAATAGGGTGAGTGGGTACGCTGCCCTGATGTATGACTCAGCCAGGGTGAGTAGGTACGCTGCCCTGAAATTTTCTGAGAATTGTGAAGTTTACTGTAATTTGTTTCTATGCAAATAAAGTTTATGGTTATGTAATATTAATAAAGGTCGTCAAATGTCTTTTGGTGTTGGTGTGAGTTATTTAAAGGGGACCAGGACCAAAAATCCTTCACCACCTTCCCTTTCTCCTCCCCCATCAGCAAGCCTCTCTTTCATGCAGCCTCGATGGAAACAACAAAAGGAAACAAATTTAAATCAATTAAGACAAAAAGTGTAACTGTTAGAAGAGTATAGAAGAGGTGATAGATAAACAAAAATACGTAGACGTATAGATGTGATAACAGCAGTGTGCAATATCAAAATATACCAGGAGCTGTCATACACAATTATGTAAACTAAAGATATTAGCACAGGCAAAAAAAAACTAGAAGATATGCAGAGAGATATAAATTAAAAGTAGAAAATAAGCAATTCATTGATGGCTCAAAAAATGTTTTATAGAGAACAGGGAAACAAAGGAAAAGGAAGAGAAACATGACTATAAAAAAAAAGAAATAGACAATTTTTGGAAAAATATCTATAAAGACCCTTATGGAGCATAACAAATATGCTGAATTCTGATTTCATGACACAAACTACAAAATAATCCAAAATACTGCTACAGGTCTGGAAAGCAATGACATTCAGCAATAAAGCTAGTCAGTCGTTCAATAAACTTTATTTCAATTAAAAATAAAAATAAGCACTTTCATTCACTTAAACCATATGTGAACTTCTTCAGACTCTTCACCCACAGAAGCAGCTCTGTTTAAAAGGACTCAAGTACAATGATGCATCCGAAAATATGGGAAAAAAAATTTAATATTCTGTTGGCTTAAGATTCTAATCCACTTTAACCCCTGGACATGTAAGTGTATATCTGTGTTTAGCATCAATTATCTGTTTAGATTGATCTTGTTTAATTGATGGAAGCATTCATGTATATAGTGTATATATTTTATAGTAGCATTTGGGCTTTTAATATTGTTAGTTTATTCAGAAAAATAATAAAGATTGATTATGGAAAAAAAAAAGTACAATGATGCAATCATTACACCACTTCCTCAAGTGTCTTAAAGGTCCAGCAACCCTTTTATTTCACTGAAAGCTGAATTGATAGAAGAAGTAAAGTAAACAGTAAGAAGTTCAAATGTACAGGATATGAAATAGGATGAAATAATGGCTACAGAAATTGTAACACAAGTAAGAAAAGCTGCTAACTGGAAAATCCCAGGCCCAGATGCAATACCTAACTATTTATCAGATTAATTCAACATTTTCAAAAGGTGTTATTATTTGCATATACATTTTATTTAATAAATTAGTTTTTTATTCCTCAGTCTAAATGCAGCGATATAATATATTGCACTGTGGTCAACAAAGAAAAGATATATTGGCTGTGCCATGCAAAGGAATAAAGCCTTGAATGTGATCCAGAAAATCAAAGAAAATTCAGTGACAAGGGTACTTATTGAAGGAGTCAGTGGGGGAGGGTAAGACTAAACAATTGATTGTACCTTACCCATCTCAGAGGAGGATGGCACTCTGGCCACCTGCAATTCTAGAACCTACTACAGAGTCAGGTTCAGGCATGCAGCATATATGACAGAGGCAAATGCTTAGTTTTGGCAAGGTGTCTCCATACGGTAGCCTTCACTGGCCATTTGTGGGAATGAACACACTTGCAGAGTAAGACACAGGAGGCCCTCACATCTGTGAGTGTTCATATTAGCCACTGGGTGCAGGGTTTGGGACAAAAAATAGAAATCCCTCAGATTACTACCTGCACGACAGCCATACTGTGATCAGTTCTTTTCCTGGTAATGGGTATTAAATGGACATGCCCATGGCAAGTGTAGATGGTTGGTAGTCAATGAGGACAGAAAAAGATTATAAAAATCAAGCAAAGATTGCTCTTCAATGTTCAGCATAAAATCCTTATTATGAGTACACAATAATAAGAACTCAAAATTTAAAACAAACATTTCATCCAAATTGTTCAGTAATTTTGCTTTTGTTTACTGGGAAAGGCCATCTAGTTACATTGTAACAGAGTCAGACATGCAACACAGAGATTCCCACAGCACTACTAAGCTAAGGCGTTACAAATCAGCCATATACTCAGGCATGCCGTGTCGGTATGAAATATGTATGCATTTCTATGTATGCATCACTGTAAACATGCTGTAGCATTGTAGTGCATAATTCCTTTAAGGATACTAACCCAGAACCAGGCAAGCAGTTTAGAGATAGGCAGAGACAGTTGCAAACAGGGATATGTCAGGCCTAATGTCTTTTTAGTGAGTAGATTCACAGCCTTTTAGGTTGAAGAGGGTAACTAGATCTACATATTCCAGAAGGAAGAAGGGAGGCAACTGAGAGGATGTTCCTCAGTAGGAAAGGATCTGAAGTCCTTTATAGAAGACGCCATCTGGGTTTACCCTGCTTGTGAGGAAATGCTAGGTAGTACAGTGGTGTGGTGAGTAGCATTGCTGCCTAACAGCAAGAGGTCTTCATATTCTCTTCTTAGCTTGAATGGCCTCTGTGGGGAGTGGACATCTCCTCCTTGTGCTTGTATTGGTTTCTATGCGTACTTTTGTTTTTTTCTCTATCCTAAAGACATGTGGTATCTATATTGATGACTCTAAATTATCCATTGTCATGAATGTAGTGTGCATGTGATAAGGAACAAAAGCCCGACAAACTACTTTCATTTCCTACTAGTCTACTAAACTCTGTGGGTGGCAATAGCTGTTCATAAAGTTACTACAGAATGTAACAAAATGAAAATGGTTGGATGTGAAGTAGTACAATAAAGTATTTTAATTCATTCCTGTATTGGAGGGGTATAAAAAATATCTGCTCTATCCTTGTGGTGTCTGTATGCACTGTTTCACCAGCTATTTTTGAATGTACTGTCAGCATGATGTCTTACTGAGTAAAACTATACAAACTGATTTTTACTGGGTGAGTCTGGGTTAAACTTGTAGAGTGCAAGTGTTTGATAGAAAAAGAAATTTGGTTTGAGAATAAAACTGACTGAATATTTCAAGAGTGAGTTTTTTGTATAGGGAATATTTTTCCTTTATGTTGAACATCCTTTAAGTAAATATGAACTTAAAATTAAAAAGTTGGCTGTCATACCTCATTTATTTGTCATCATATATTCCTATATGTATGATGGCCATTTATAAGCCATCTTTAATTTATGTTTTATTTCCAATTTTCTGTGGTAGCTCTGCCAGCCAGAGTACTTCAAACATAAAATTGTACAGCATCCTCTGGCAGTGTTAAACTGAATGCAATGGACTAGAAAATTAGCTTTGCAATATGGACTATGCCATGTCAGTAATACACTGAATTCAGTACTGGTCATCTGTACAACATGAAGCAAGCTAAACTATTATAAAATGCTGTATAAAATCAGCCATAAAATCAAAGGCATTCAGTGCCACTATTAGATGAATCCAATGTGTTCAACTGCACAGTGCAGAGAATCCTATGGTACTGATAAAGTGATGTAAAGAGCAACAAAACTAAATGAGTAACCTAAAACATGCCAAGTTCATATTAAAGTGAATCTACTTCTGTTCATTCGTAAAAATTTAGGCATGCTGTGACACTCCCCGGGATTCAAGAAGCTCGGCGCAAGGACGGTTTTAGCCTTGCGTCGAGCAACTTCACTACAGATGGTGCAGCAGCGCCATATAAATATGTATGAGGGCGCGCCGCCGCAACCTCGACATGCGCAGGAAATGTGTGCGAGTGCAGGGAGCATGTACAAGTGCTCAACAGAGGCGTGAACATGCCCTGACACTTGCAAAACCTACTATGCCTACTAGTAGAGCCCACCCCTAATAGTAAGTCAGTAATTCAGTGTCCATGGATACCAAAAAGTATGCTAAGCATACAAGAGTGTCCACGAACAGTGAAATACACTCGAAGTAGTAAACACACAAGCACATAGTAGAATGATGAGCCCTGTCCCTAGAACTTTCACAATTAAATTCCCTGCCCCTGTGTCCCTATTATACATTGAAATGCTGCAATATCGAAGGTGTAAGCAAGTGCAGCATAGCTGTGCACTGCTGCCCTCCACCGAGCGTAGCTTACACATCATATTTATTCAAATAGAGAAAAACATGCAGAATCAACATAAGTGTCAATAGTGTAGTGTTTAGAGCATCCACCTAACAAGCAGGCATTCACGGTTCGAGCCCAACAATAGCACATATCATTTTCCATGTGGAATGAATGTCATTTTGCCATAAAACCAACATAAGAGTATCGCATGAGATATTTAAACTTAAATATCATTCAAGCAAAGTGCCGCTGTCATAATGAATAAGGTACTAGTAAGCAGGTGTAAGCATAAATAAGCAGCAGTAAACACATATATGTACCAGTAAGCAAGTCTGAGTGCACATGCGCGGGTCTAAGCAGTCCCCAGCATAGGAAATGTATATAAGTATATACAGATATACAATATATATATATATATATATATATATATATATATATATATATATATATATATATATACACATACATATATATATATATATATATATATATATATATATATGAAGAAAGAACGACGTAACAATAACACATACAAAAGGAATGAGAAGGGAAACAACAGCAACCCCAGTATTATATAGTGCTGTCAGCATATGCCATATCCAGCTGGGCAGGAGTGACCAAAGCACTGCTACTTACACTACAGGCAGGATATTACCAGTGGGAGTAACATTGCTTGATTTGCTAAGTCTACTTTACACACAGAGGGTAGTCCCTGGTGGGACTACCCAAAAATTATATAGACCATTTGGCCTTCTAACCATTACACAAGCAAGGGCAGGTATGTACAAGGACTAAATGGTGGGAAACCCTGAGAATACATGGGGTGGGACAACATACGTGTAGGGCCCCTAATGCTCTGGAGAGGGCAATGTGTGGAGATGTGTCATGGCTGCGATAACAAGTGGACAATGGAAGGTATGAATGTATTATGAACACGGGTGGGTGGAGGAACTATGGGTATGAAATTATCGAGCCAGGTGTGCCAAGGTTTGATGGCCTGGTTCTAATTGGACTGCTCCATGGAGGTCAACAAGTTCACTATAGGTATATATGCATACACACTTGCAGACATCAATATGTAGAAGTACATTCTCTGTAACAAATTCATTCCATTTGCAGACATAAATAACATGAATGTGCACTTACAAACCTCGACAGTTGATAGAATAATAGGCCGTGCAGAAGAGGGACAGGATGAAACTGCTAAAACACAGAAGTGTTTACAATGTCCAAAGACAGTGCTGTGCTGACAATAATTAAATGTGAGGACTTCCCCACACATAGAATCATTCCTGTGATCTGCCCGCTATGGCAACACCAATTACTAAACCGGTCTATTTGTAAAAGAAATACGCCGAACACATATATAATTAGGCTCTCATGTATAATGTGTGTGTTACCACATAGTCATACATATTAATTAATTGTAGTGTCATGTTAACGGGAGTAAGGATGTAATGAAGTATAGAGTCTAATCTTGACATAAACACATGCGTGTCCCATGTGGGACAACCCAAAAATTGCGAATAGTATTATTTTGGTCGCTCACGTCACCAATGTGTGTGGACTAAATGTTTGGGAGTTCTGAGGATACGTGGAGTGAATCAACTGATGGGATGGGTCTATAGGAATAGGGAGTGGACAATGTGTAGTGGTGTGGATACACCATGAATCCGACTGGAGAATGGATGACAGCAGTGTTAAGGAAGCATTGGGTTGTATGTTTGGGGAACCAGGAGCCTTGGGTATATGGGTATAAATGCAAATGAAGACACACAGCAATAGTTAGAGAATCCCCCTAACAAAGAGACATTCTTGTACTGAATCCCACTGTATCACACACCATTTACCATCGGTAACCTGTACATGAACATATTGCGACATCTGTCCGCTGTATAACCTGCAAAATATCAATTAAAAGATAACTGGAGTGAAGTGTCAGTGTCATAATGAATAAGGCACTAGTAGGAAGCAGGTCAAGCATATATAAACACCAGTACGCATGTGTAAGTGCATTTGCACGGGGAATGTATTGCTTTACAGACACACACATATAAATATATATATACATATATGTATAGACATATATATATATATATATATATATATATATATATATATATATATATATATATATATATATATATATATATATATATATATATATATATATATATATATATATATATATATATATATATATATATATACATATATATATATATATATATATATATATATATATACACATATATATATATATATATATATATATGTGTGTGTGTGTGTGTGTGTGTGTGTGTGTGTGTGTGTGTGTGTGTGTGTGTGTGCGTAGATATACACAGATATAGAGCTATGATAGGAAACAGCAAACAAGAATGACATATGTTCACAGGCTATGCCAATGGAAGTGAGGAGCCCAAGCAAGAAACATTAAACACGTAGCATGCCCTTCCACCCCCCCAGCCACCCCCCCCCAGCCGGACACGGGAAACATACACACAAACAATGTAAATAGTCCACTGCTCCCCAGATCACAGGCAGGATACAACGGGGGGGGTACACAGTGAACCCATGAATTCTAATCTTGAAACACAGACTGGAGCGTCCTTTGCGGAACACCCCAAAAATTGCCAAGACTAAAAGAAGGTGATAGACCGGCCATTCTGGCCGCAGTGTATATATACTCGGAATACAAGGGTGGGAAACCCTGATGACCCATGGGCCGAGAAAATTGTATGAAATGGTTCCCATAAAGTGGAGAGTGGGCAGCCTGTAGTGGTGTGTCCAGAACAGACCAGGACCCAGGGTAAGGATGGGTGCTGTTGAGGAGGCACGGTTGGGGGAACTATGGGTAGCTACTTATGAGACTAGGTGTGCAGGTGTTGGCTGATGTGGGCCTATATGGACAGCCCTAGGGAATATAACAAATGTGTACATTGGGCAGAGGCATCGCCCAACGAGCAGCCACATCCACTACGAGTCCCACTGCAGCAAAGTGTAATCTATATGGCAAGGAATGGAATAATCAGATGTAGACATATATATATATATATATATATATATATATATATATATATATATATATGTAGAGGTATGTGTGTGTATATCTACCCATAGCGACATAGACATAAGCCTCTCCCTCTCCGTAGTACAAATGTATACATACAGAGACAGAACACAGATACATAAACAAATATAAATATATACATATGCAGACACCCATAGACCCATATGTTGTGATATATATATATATATATATATATAGATATATATATAAATATATATGAGAGCTGGCAAGTTCAACAAAATCCTACGTTTAATGAGCGCTTTCGGTGAGGACAATACCTCACCTTCCTCACCGGAAGTGCTCATTAAACGGAGGATTTTGTTGAACTTGCCAGCTCTTATTGAGTTTCTCTCACTTTAAACAGTTTGGGTTTGTTTTTCCTTTTGCAGTTTTGAGTTTATATATAGATATATATATATATATATATATATATATATATATACATATATATATATATCGAAAATATGGATATACATGTATGCATACATATACAGATATATCTGTATATAGTAATGTAAATATATATATATATATATATATATATATATATATATATATATATATTTATTTATATATATATATATATATATATATATATATATATATATATGTGACTGTAAATATACACATGCATATAGCTAGGATATGATACAGCAGTTACGAGTAACATATGTTCACAGACCATGCATATGGGGGTGAGGGGTTCAATAAACAACGTGTAACATGTAGCATCAACCTCCCCCCAGCTAGGCCGGTGAGACATACAGACACAGAATAAAGGTAAACACACCACTGCTTCCCAGACCACTGGCAGGATACTACCAGTGAGAAAGACCTGCCAGGTCTAATCCTGAAACATAGACATTGATGTCCCTTGTGGGACACCAAAAATTAATGATCAGAGGCAGTCCCGGTAATGACTTATCAAACCAGCCTGTAGATGAACACGAACTAGTAGGTTGTGAAAGCCTCATAACCCATGGGTCGGCACAATGTACGAAATGTGTCCCGACACGGGGAGAGTGAGCAGTGTGTAGTGGTGTGCTTATACCCCACCTGCACTCACAGTAAGGATGAGTACTGTAGAGGAGTGGCAGGTGGGTAAACTATGGGTATGCAATTATGGGCCTAGGCGTGCAGGTGTTGGCTGGAAAAGTTGTATTAGGACCACCCTGGGGATGCCGCCCCGGGGATGTAATATTCCAAAATGGGCATAGCTGACGCCCATACCTATCAACCACAAAGAGCACATCCACTGTACAGGACATAAACCATTGGGGGAACAAATAGGGACCGTACCTCGGAACTGTCCCCGATTTCCAGGGATGTCCCAGATTTTGACTCGGTTTCTAACTCTGCCCCACATAATCCCTCCTAATCCTAGTGATATATGAAGGAAAGGTGGTGAATTACATGTAATGAATAACGACAACAGTTAAGAGTTATAAACATCATTTACCTCAGAAAGTCTGTATGAATTCATATGCTCTGAGACTGTCAATGTGAGAGGTTAATAGCACCAATAATTTAAATGTGTCCCTGATGCTGTCCTGCCCTGATTCAGTTTGTATAGTTCCCCAATCGTATGAGAGGTCTGATAGGGATAGAAAGCACATATTCCACTGACAACCTTAGAAAGATGATAGAATATTAGGTATGCAGTAGCATGACTTGGCTGAAGGATGTGGGATCCAAAACCCAATTACGTGTTTATATTGAAGAGTGTCAGTTCCCATGTATTAGCCAGATGGGTGCAGATGGTAAGAGGAACACACCAATGATATGAATCAAATGCTGGACAGGCCGTGGATTCCATACACTTGAACGGCATGCTGACGCCTAATAGGCAGCCTTTCCCGATACTGTAGGCATGTAATCTGATGTAATAGGCATCACAAGGTAATATCATAGTCCTCACTCCCAACCAGAGGCATGAGTGTCAGATGCAAACACCAAATGCAGTGCAGTTGCAAGTGCTGGAGCAAGCGGGTGTAAGCCTGTTTGGCTGCCAGTATGTGAGTATTACACTGGTAAAGCAATGTAGAGGCTAACTGAGTGTAAGAAACTGTAACCAGAGGTTAGCATTGCTTAGCACCGCGCAAACCCATGCACACCCGCTCACAACTGCTTTAATGTGCTTTAATCACACCGTATCCAATGGCCTTGTTCTGGCCAGCAACAAAATAAACGGCCTCTGCATGGCTCGAAACCAGGACCCTGCACACAAAGCTATTGTGATTTACCACTAAGCCATGGCAGATATACAGACATCGGACCTTATCACAAATATATCATCCAGTGCAGTCATTCTACAGTATAGGAAATTTATTCCATCATGTAGATGTATGTGTGAGTGTTTATGGCCAACATATAGATACATACATATATATAGATATTGAGGAACATCCCAGGTGACAACAAAGCATTACAAAGGAATGAAAAGAGAAACACCAGCAACGCCTGTATTATGTAGTTGTGGCATCCTATGTAATATCAAGACTCCCTCAGACAGACATGTGTCAGTCATACACGCAAACATTTGTACATTGGCCATATACATCACTCTGTGCATGTTATTTACATTAACACAACAGTTCCTGTCCAATCACTATGTGAGAACAGTACTCTTGCAAGGTGTTGTGTGCGAAATCATCATCATGATAAAGGTATATGGGGTAACCATAGAGGGACTGGTAGTATTGTGTGTACAATGGGGTCATCTGCATCACGTGTACCTGGAACATTTAGGAGTCATGTGCATACTAGGATCGTGTGCCTGAGAGACAGTGGTGGGGACAACTGGAGTATGTTGTGACACATATTAAAAGGGTTACATGTGTCCAGTGGACACTTGTATGAAATGGACAGCTATGTATGGGGCAAATGTTGTTCTAGGAACTGATTGGCCTTCTGTTTCCATAGGGTGAGAGTGGGATGTGGGGGAAGGAGAGTAGGTATGCTCATGGAGGATAGGTAGGGTAGGATGACAGACAAGACAGCATACAGGGTTGGTTTATGACACATGTGGGGGGATACACCTTGGACGGGAAGGGGTGTTCTGCATTCACAAGCTCATAAGCCCCCAGATGGAAACAGTGGGACGGAGGTCCCCAGCCATGGGCAGCCACCATTGCACCAAAACAGCTGCAAAGGTGGCAGTGCTGGCGGCTGTCTAGGAGGGGCAGCCTCTCCCTGTTAATGTGACACTCTGTCCTTGAGCTGGCATATCTGGCCTCTAAACTCCTTATTGAGCCCCCTATGCACCAAGTCCAGGACTGTACGACAGCGGACATGTCCCTGTCTGGACCTTCTCCCAGGGGGGACAAGCCCCTTCCTCGGTGGCGGTACCACCAGAAGGTGGTGCAGAGCCAACAGAGGTGGAGGTCCAAGGGTGGGCCCCAGATGTGCTGGTGCCCGATGCCATGGCCAGCTAAAGTGGGACAGGAGGTTCTGCCAGGACCTCCAAACCCATACAGCCTATGGTGTTGCAGTTTAAACACAAATATGGCTTAGTAATAGTCAACAGCATTCAGGATTACTTACAACAGTATGCCTAGATATGACCATCAACCCAACACAACAGATGGTATACAGTTGCAGACAGAGCACAACACATGCATATATACTGCATGACATCTGTACAACGGGTAGAAGACTTGCGACAGCAGCTATGAACAGTGGCCCATTATTGGCATGTCACTGGGAACCGCAGACAGTGTCTGTCATACCACTGATTCATGTGACATATGTCCAGTCAGGGATGCAATGGCAGTAACTCATCACAATCACCATGTACTGGCTGCAATCCTCACACTATGCTCCTGCTGTTCACAGATGAGTGTTCAATGAGTAACACAGGAAACAAATGGTTCCACGCACTTACCAGTCCACAGATGGCCCTACAGATGGGGGTCCCTCACATTCAGAGCACTGTCTTGTCAGTTTTAAAATATGCAGAATAGCCATTACCACACACACCTTGTTAAACAGGCAGTTGTCTCAATGAAGCATAGCTACACTTACTTGCTGTAATCATGTCTAGCACATCACCCTCCTGTCTTTAGGCTATTTCCCACTGTGTATGTTGTTTGAGGAACATCCAGATATCATCTGTGATGCCGTTTACCAAACACCAGATCCAGGTACCACTCACAGTGACTGTCATGGGCAAACACCAACATGATGTTCCTAGATAGTGTAGTGTGTTTTTCATGCAAATGGCTATGTGAACATCATCGCAGCTGTTCCACATGCAATCAGCTAGAGGAGGACTGCAATAGGTGCAGAGGCCATCACCCAAACATGACCATCACTTATAATAAACAAGCTGCTGCTGAGCAGGTGTACACCTCCACATCCACCAGAGAGTGTGTGGGAGGGACAGACAGAGGCAAAGTACATCAGAGAAGGGCTTGGAGACTAAAACCTAAGCGTCGTCTGTCACACACCTACCGGTACAGGGGTTCAAACCCCTGACTGACTAGTCATTATTGTTACAAGTGCATGCAGTTACTCCATGTGCCACAAAGCTGACATGTTGGTGTGCCGTAAGAACATATATATGTGTTAGTGTGCGACTTCTGCAACAGAGATATAGTAGACAGGCATTAGGTGTAACACACATGGCTGTCCACATGAACGGATGACATTGTCAACACAGCCACACTCTCTAATGGATTCACATTGACACTCTTTTCCAGGCCCACAAATGCGCTCCCAAACCACTTAGTTTGCCACACTGCAGTAATGCACAGGTACTACATGCACCACAGGGGATATCTGGAGGTTCTATGGGCTAGGGCATGTGAACGTATTTGACATCTGTCAGTATGCCAATGGGAGTTATACTGGGAGTGACTATGGTTGGGAGCATCATACCCCACACGCAGACACAAGGCACCAGTACTGACATGCATGTGTGCATTGCTTCATGGGTGTGTAGGGGTTGGCTGTGCAAGATGGCTGTACAAGGCTGGGTGAGGGGTAATCCTTGGTATCACGCCACCCGACAACTGTGTGCAGTGTGGTACAGGGGTGTAGTGTCTGCAATGTCCCACACAGATGGGTATCGTATGAACTGTCCTGACATCCTGGTTACCATTGTGTATGGCCATAACTTTGCAATGCATGCTATGTCTTTGTTTGATAGTCCTTGACATGGACATTGCCTGGGATGTGCATGTCCCACATTAATGTACAGTGACATGTACAGGTGTACCTGGTTTGGCTGGCACATGTGTATACAGACCAATATCCTCCGATATGCCAATACTGACCTGGTGTGGCAGAACCAGCTTATAGTCAGCAGGTTGACCATGCACCTGCATTGATAGCATGATACAGGTATTCCCTGGTGTCAGTGGCATCGGTTCATACAGGGCACATGTGTAAGGCATTGTATGGCCTCTGTGGATCACATTTGATGGCACCACATATGTTGCAGGCATCCAGTGGGGAACATAGTGAAGGCACATTGTCCGCAATTATGTGCCTATTGTACTGCTGGACAGGGTGCCATGCCCTCTGCAGCCCACTGCAATCACACCATGCCTACTATCTGTCATCAATGTGCAGGATACTAGCAACATAGCGGGATATTCTAGGCAAGTGTGTTTGTGTATGACACATGGGTTCTGGACGTATTCCAGGTATTAGTAGGGTTGCATACTTTGTTCACTAGGCCTTGTGCCAGATGTAGGGGTGTGGCTTGCCAATACAGTCCCTTGGCTGACTGACATCTGTACTCCTCGTGCAGTGGACATTGTGACATATAAAATGGACACTATATAGGAAAACTACAAAATCTGCTCCCCAACATGTCCAGTGGTTAGACACTCACAGTCACCTCCACACAGACTCTGACAGTCAAACACACACACACCTGCCATGTCCTGGAATAGAACCCTTATTTAACTAGTGTATCACACTACAGCATTACACATTTATAGCACGCGCTACAGAGATTACTGGGTTACAGCATTCCCAGAGGTGTATGTCTAGGTGGGTGACATCAGCAGGATTGCCAAAGGTAGTCATGTGAATTGTAAAGAGTGTGCATACTCTAAAAAGCATTGTTCCTGTCTCAAGCAGACAGAGACACACACAGTTGGTCTGTTGTGGAATAGAACCCCTACCTGACTAGTTTATCACACTACAGCAATACGCAGTTACAGCACACGCTACAGAGAATACTGGGTTACAGTAGTTGCAGTGGTGTATATGTAGGTGGGTGACATCAGCAGGATTGCCAAAGAAGGGTATTCCATGTGTACCGCAGGTTGTACATGTTTGTTACTTGCGTGTACCTGCTGCTTGCTGTCATGAAAACACAATTACACCTGCTTAAAAGTGTCATATGCGGTCCTAATTGACAGTATCAACAAGGCTTGCAGGTCTCGATCCTTGGACCATGCACACTGAGGTCACTGGATGTACCACTAAGCCATCTGGGTTGTACACATGTTGCATGGAGTCTATAATGCACATCCTACTACAGGTATTCCACAGTACTGAAAACAAATGGGACAGTCCCTTATAGGTTCATAGGTTCATAGGTTGGTACTAGGCTATCAGCCCTAGGGCCTATACAAGCCTAGCCATAACAATTCCCTGGCTATTTCTTCCCACACTATTTACTTCCCATCCTTTTCTGAGTTGCAGCTTAAACTGAAGGGTTGTCTTTTTCCCATCTAGTTACTTCAGGCTGTATTTCCTTGAGTTACATAAGTGTGATTAATGTGCAAATTGTTTATATCATGTATTCTTAATATTGTACAAGAAAGACATTCAACCTGTAACAGTACATTACAGAACGTATCCCAGTGGTTAGAGAAAATTTTCATATAAGTACCTCAGGTAATATTAGTTAATGTTATCTTGATAAATCCTTTCCACTGATTGTATTTAGAAGAAAAAGAAAGATTAGATTTTGTACATAGTAATGCGGTGTTAGTACAGCATTTTACATCAGCCACCTCCACAGTATATCACTGAATTATGTCTTCAAGAAGATTTTCCCTATTATACTGCAGTTAAATGTACACAGTTTTATTTATTTTTTGGCATGACTTGATAGCTGTAATGTATAATTTGATCCAGAATTACAGGCATTGAGCAATTACACACCTCATTTCAAAAACCTGCAAACATTTATTTTTACAGAATGCAGATATCATTCTGTTTTTATCTTTTTTGCCAGCTGTTGTCATTTTTCCCTTAAGGAGTGTCATTAATGTAGTTATAGGAGCTTTTACTGTCCTTAACTTCTAGCCAAGCAAGTGGATCCTTTAAACAGTACTGCCCACAATGTTGTTCCCAGTATATGTGCCGGCTGTGGCCCAAAAGCATTTAATCTTAAACATCAAGTGCTTACCCACAATGCCACTTATTCTAGAGTAATTACTGCCTACCCCAAGCATGCTGCTGGTCTTATCTTTAGGTTCATAGGTCCATTCAGTTGTAAGACTGATGAATCCCATTAATAGATTGCTGTGGTGATATTGCTTCCATTTTCAAAATAATGCAGTATAACTTACATAAACTGGTAGGTCAGTGAAACACTGAGAGGGATAACACTGGAGGCACAATTTTGTAAGTCTGTGCTGCAGCCAATTTCCATTTTTAACCTTTGACAGAAAAAAATCAGTTAAGTGAAGAAAATTAAATGGGATGCAGTTGCTCAAGTTTGCAGGACAGACTGCGTTGTGATGTGGTCATTTCACATTTGTCCTGCTTTATTTGAAGTGACAACATGTCCGTGGATGAGCACAAGAATTCTGTATCATTTTGTAAACGGAATGAAAATGGTTATTTATGAACCTCAGCCGAGAAGTTGTGTTTCATGAAGAATGACCATGACAGAGTAACCTATCTTCAACCAAGAACAGGAAAATAAATTCTTAGTTTGGTTTTTATGACCCTGTGGAAGATGAACACTTTTACTATATGGAGTGTGACTGGAGGAATATGAAATAAAGCTCAATATAGATTTACAAGACTTCAATCTCTGAATTATAACTCCGATCCTTTTTTGTACTGAAAGTAAATGCCACCTTCAAAATTCATTTGTTTCTAGATTATTGCCTTTTTTTTCATCTCAGTTACTACTCTGGGAGACAGATAGTTTCTGTTGATGTGCAAAACTTTTTTTTTAGATAATTTTATACTTCATTGTGTCCCTATGCCTGCTAATCATAAAGCTTTCCCCTTCAGACTACACACACACACACACACACACACACACACACACACACACACACACACACACACACACACACACACACACACACACACACACACACACACACACGCACACATTCCTCCTTATGTGTGACCATACAGGGTGGAAACTATCCAGGGAGTTTATCATACAGGCTGCTTGCTATAAGGGTTCTTTCTGCCCTCACCAGCATCCTAGCACCTGCAACG